>NC_056747.1:1100308308-1100378206 GCF_019279795.1 Protopterus annectens
CAAAAACTAGAAATCGTAACAGTATCAAACGATAAAAACATTTTAGAGCTGTAAACATGATTCCAAAGCTTCACAAAGTGGGTTACTTAATAAACATATAATGTGGTATAAGTAAATCTCAAAAATAAATTGAGCAGCCCCGCTTGGAACACAGTTCCAGAAGTGGCCCTTTAGATGTCCAATAAAATGCCGTGTATGCAAAAATCAGCAAATAAGTGTAGCTGCTAACAATACAGGTTATGGATATGTTCCATATAACTAGTGTTTAGTACAAAATGTTATATATGTGTGTATGTATATATATATATATATATATATATATATATATATATATATATATATATATATATATATATATATTCACAGGGCATAATACATCTTCCTTTGGTTTGGTTGTTGGGTAAAGATGGTCAGGTTGCATCATCCAAGCCACATCTTTTATGCCCTCCCACCAACCCAACCTGGCATCCTCTCTCTCTCTGGACTTTTGTCTCTGCCACTGTGGCAGTAGAGAAATGCCTGGCATGAATCTGCACCTGAAGGATAGGTTCATAGGCATTTACTAGGCTAATGACCACACAGGCCTTTTTAAGCCTAGCCATGCATTCCAAATCTCTGACAAGTTCTGATACCCTTGATAAGTGTAAGCAGGGGCTTGGGAGAGGAAACATTTACAAGCTAAGGCCTAGGATATGGACTACTTATAGGTTGCCTGTGTCGAGAGACATAGATGCCAAACCATGGATGAATTTTCTGTTCCCCATCCAACTTGTCCAGGATGCACTTGAATTGGGTTAGTGAGGAAAGTGCAGTTGTGTACACTTACCATAAATATAGATGTTTGAGTGTATTCACTGTTGCAGTCATCACATTTGGGTTATCCCTGCCAGGGTAGCCCCGAATACCAGAAACTTGGTATTTCTGCATCAGTTCCTGTCTCTTGAGGACTGACGTCAGGTCATCAGTAGTATAAAGTAAGGCAGCTGATGACATTACATCAGTTTTTCTTGCCTTAACCTGTCAGGAGCCCCCAAGTAGGAGGCCAGGCTCTGGTGGAAGAACCCCCACCAGTGGAAAATAAATACTAATATGTCCCTTGTAAGGAAAGGAGAACAATAAGGAAGAATGGTAATTAAAGGAGAAAGAGGAAAAAACAGGGGGTGGAGGGAGGAAGACCAGGACTGCAACAGTGAAATACACTCTAACATCTACATTTATGGTAAGTGTACACAACTTTACCATGTCCTTCGTAATTCACTGTTGAAGTCATCACATTTGGGTTGATTCCCAAAGCTGAGTAAATGGGTGGAGGCAGTCAAGGAAATTAGGGGCTGGCTAGGATGCCCTGCAAGACTGCAGAGGCAAGCCCTGCCCTGGATTTGGAGGAGAGAGGCAGGTGGTAATGCTTGGTAAAAGTGTGAACAGATGTCCAGGTGGCAGCCTCCAGGATGTCCCTGGTGAGGACTCCTCTGAGGAAAGGTGCAGAGGTGGAGGCTGCTCTCGTGGTGTGTGTCCTGACCCTCTTGGGGGGGGGGCTTTCAATGCTGTTTGTAGCAGAAATGGATGCAGTGTTTTATCCATTTGGAAATGATTTGGAGATGGCTTTGCCTTCTGCACTGTAGCAAACCTAGCCAGCAATTGATCGGAGTTTTTTGAAGGATTTAGTCCTGTCTAGATAGAATCTGAGCTGTCTCTGCACATCTAGAGAGTGAATAATCCTTTTACCCTTGTTCTGGAGATTAGGAAAAAAGGTGGGCAAATGAATGGATTGGTTGAGAGCCACACTGGACACCACCTTGGGCATGAAGGATGATTTAATTTTGAGGGATACCCTGTCTGCATGGAAGATGATGAAGGGTTCCACAGCCATGAGTGCTTGCAGCTCAGAGACTCTTCTGGCAGAAGTGATGGCCAGAAGGAATGCTGTCTTCCAGGAGAGAAATTTTAGCTCTGCAGAAGAAGCTGGTTCGAAAGGTGGCAGGGTGAGCTTTTCCAATACAAAGTTAAGGTCCCAAGCTGGTGTTGGTGCCCTTCTGGGTGGTCTCAAGTTGCTAGCCCCTCTTAAGAACAGTTTGATCAAAGGATGTGAGAAAAGGGGCTGCTCAGTGTGAAAATGAGCAGAAATAGCAGAGGCATGAATTTTTATAGAGGAGAAAGAGAGGTCACTGTGTAGTAGGTCAGCTAAGTAATCCAGGGTGAGAGGGAGGGAGGGCTATGCCGTATTGGCTCTCTTAGCCTGGTTCCAGGTGCAGAACCTTTTCCATTTATCAGCATAAGACTTTCTGGTGCTAGGGCGTTTGGCCTCATGGATAACATCCAGATCCTGTTTACTGAGGTTGGCAGATTGGTTCAGAGTCAGGGAATAAGCCAAGCTGCCAAATTGAGTGTCTGCAATTGAGGATGCATGAATTCACCTTCCCTCTGGGTCAGGAGGTTTGGAATCTGAGGAAAATGCCATGGAGGTGGCGGGGACAGACTGCGCAGCAAGGGGTACCAGTGTTGCCGGGGCCAGTGTTGAGCTATAAGAATGGCCCTTGGTTTTTCCTCCCTTATTTTGAGTATTACCCTGGGGATGAGAGCTAGGGGAGGAAAGGCATAGACCGATAGATTGACCCAGGGGAAGGACAGGGCATCCATTTTCCAAGCCATGCAGTGATGCTCCCTGGTGCAGAATTTGCTGAGCTGATGGTTGGTGTGGGAGGCAAAGAGGTCGACCTTCGGGGTTCCTCAATTCTGAGTTGTTAGGGTGAAGGTACTTCTGCTGAGTTGCCACTCATGTGGGTCCAGAAGATTTCTGCCTAATTGGTCTGCCAGAGAGTTGAGAGAGCCTGTTAGGAATTGTGCTAACAGGTGTAGTTGCATGGCAGAGGCTGTGTGCCAAAGGGTCATGGCCAACCTGCATAGAGGGTAGGAATGAGTCCCTCCCTGCTTGTTGATGTACCACATCACAGTGGAGTTGTCTGTTTTGATCAGGAGAGCCCCTGGTGAGAGAAGGGGCTTGAACGTTATCAAGGCGTGCTGCGCAGCCATCATCTCTTTTTGATTGATGTGCAGAGGGATTTGCTGTGGGCTCCTTTGGCCCTGTATGCACCTGCCATCCAGGTGTGCACCCCAAGCATAGTCTGATGCGTTTGTGGTGAGGGTCTGGGCAGAGGGGGTGGAGAGAAAGACAGTCCCTTGTTGAGGGAGCATGCTGTTGCACACCAAAGAAAATCTTTTCTGAGGAAGGAATTATGGGTTGAAGAGGTTCCAGGTCTTGAGAGTGTTGACACCAAAGGCTCTTTAGGTACCATTGAAGTTTCCTCACATGCAGTCTGGCATATGAAATGAGTAGTATGCAAGATGTCATGAACCCCAGAGCTTGCAGGATCTTCCTTGCAGTTAGCTGGGGCCTGGTGGCTAGTTGAGAGAAGCAGGTTGTCAGGAAAATTTGTTTCTCTGGTGTAAGGTATGCCATCTGGGATGCTGTGTCCAGACTTGCTCCCAGGAAGATTATCCTTTGGGTAGGCACCTGCTTGGATTTCTTTTCATTGATTGTGTAACCTAGAGAGATTAGGAGGGTCTTTACAAAGGCCAGGTGCTTGAGCAGCTTTTCCTGGCTGTCTGCCTGAATAAGGGAGTCATCTAAGTGTGGGTAAATCTGAATATTTCTTTATCTGCCAAAGGCAAAGGCTGGAGCCATACATTTTGTGAAAACTCTGGGAGCAGTAGGTAAGCCAAAGAGAAGCGCAGAGAATTGAAAATGTTGAGATCCTGCCCTGAAGCTGGGATATTTCTTGCATGATTCCCTGATAGGAATGTGGAGTTTAGGCTCTTTAGATCTAGGGTGGCTAGCCAAGCGTCCTTGAAGAGCATGGGTAGCAGCTGCTGGAGGGTGAGCATTTTGAATTTTGATATCACCAGGGAAGGTGTTTAGCATAGATAGAGCGAGGATGATGGGGCACCAGTTGCCCTCTTTTCTGGGTACCAGAAATAGTCTGGAGTAGAAACCTTGGCCTGTCTGTTCTGCAGGAATGTGCTCTACTGTCCTCATAGAGAGCAGGGAAAGGATTTGCTTTTGAGCCTCTGCCCACTGATTTGGTGGTAGATCTGGGAACCCTTTTGGGATTGGAAGGGTGTGGGAAGGAAAATTTGTATCCCTGAGACACAATGTTTAGAACACAGTGGTCCTTGGTAATGGTGCCCAGGTGCTTGAGTGAAAGGAGAGTTTTCCTCCTAGGGGTAAGTGAAGGTGGGCAGAGGGGGGGGGGGGTGAAGGTGAGTAATTGTGCGTTCTTACCATAAGGGGGTGGCTTTTGTTTAAGGAGTTCCAAGGTATGTTGCTGAAATTTCAGCATATGGAACTGACAGTTTAGTGCCCTGATAGCAAGAGTAGCTGAGGTGTATACTTTTTTTACCCCATCTGTCCAATGCTCGGGAATCCCTGTCTGAGGGGATGGGGTTCTTAGCAGAGGTTGCTTTAATCCGTTTTGGCCCTTGAGAAATTACCTCAAGTTCAGGGATGATAGGTTGGGATGTAGTGGTGACTACTTCTTAAGTGTGATGAATCAGAATCTTTCAGATAAAAACAGCACAAGTATTAAATCGGGGATTGAAATCACCCTTTTGTAAGCAGCACTGATGGGTAAAAGTTTTTCTACCTGCAGAACAGGAACAGCAACTTAATTTCAAGTAATATAACCAGCAGCAGCAAAAGACAAAAGGTGTAGCAAATAGCTACACTAATTTGAGAGTATTGCCATTCCACTCCAGCCCATTTCAGATTCCTCACCTTTGACAGAATGTTGGTGTCAAATCTCTGCTGGTAAAATTAAACAAGTTATGTGCGTACTATGATGCTAGATTCATGTTGCCATCTTCCTTCTTGCTCAAAGTATGGATTATTGGATCCGACTGGATTAGACCTTGGTGCCTTCTTTCCACTCTCTTGGATTCAGGGCTCAGGCTTGCCGCCTCCCCATAATGCCCTCTGTCCTAAAAACTCCTCATATCAAGTTTGCCTGCTTATACCAAACACATTTGTTTAACAGGCACAAAAAATTCTCAGTAATGTACCAAATATAAAAAAAAGGTGATGTCAGCTTGAGGCTGTAAACATGACAAGGGCCAAGACAGATCCATTCAATCAACTGAGAACCATTAGATGGCAATGTAGGTAAGGGAGATGGAGGGAGTGTCGAGCTGGTCTAAAGAATGCAACAGATCTAGCATTATGGCAAGCACATAACTTTTATATCTGGTGTTGTGTCTTCTGTCTGACTCAATGTGTAGGACAGATTCCGCAGCTGCTAGCTGTTCTGGGTGGTCTCATGGAAGGATATACTAAACAGTGGTCGAGTGAAGGATGCATAGGATATAGAAGGCATATCCAGCTTACAGTGAGATGGAAACCAAATAGCCACAGCACAACTCTTGACTATGGGCACTCTAGCAAAACAAGCAGTGGAGGCTGCTACTGCTCTAGTTGAGTGAACTTTGGGTTGGTGTGGAAGAGACAGTCCCTTTTCTTTATAGGCAAAGACAATACAATCAGAGAGCCACCTGGACAGTGTGACTTTAGAAACTCATTATCCCGATTTAGCCTTTGAGAAGGAATTAAAAAGTTGGTTTGTTTTCCGATTCCTTTGGTACAATGTAGGTGATTTCTCAGTTGATGGTGATCTCCCATCAGGTGTAAGATATATTCACCCTTGTTAGAAAAAATCAGAAAAAAAAGTAGTAGGTTAACTTTAGCATCTGAAAGCCACTTTGGGAAGAAAGTGTGGGTTAGTCTAAATGGGACAGCCCATCCTTACAAAAAAATTAGGGAAGCTTGCAAGGCTTTTGGCTCAAATTCTAGCAGATGTGATGACCACTAGGAAAACAGTTTACCAAGACAGAAATTTCAGGTCTGCTGCTGATGCTGTTTCAAAAGGTGATCAGGTTAAAGCCCAAAGTATCAAGGGGATATCTGAAGTAGGGACTGGATCTTTGATAGGAAGTCTGAGAAGAAACATTCCTTTTAAAAAGCCTTAGAAAGTTTCAAAGATGGAATGGGGTTCTGGTTTTCATCAGCGTGAAAACTGGATATGGCTGCTAGCTGACCCTTAATTGTTGACAAACTTGTACCTTCCTGGAATAACTCCTCTAGAAAATCCAGAGCAGAGTATATCTGCTAAGGAAGAATCTAAGCCTTTAGAAGAAAACCAAACAGCACATCTTTTCCATTTACTTCTGTAAATCTTTTGTGTGTTAAGTTTCCAGGATGATAAAATATGAATGATTAAAGCAGAAGGCCAGAAATAGTCATCACAGTAACTAGAGAAACCCTGCAATTAACTTCAGGACTTTCAGGTCTCAGTGAGGCTGGGCAGACAAGTCAGACAGACGATATTTGGTGGGATCAAAGGGCAGTGTTCTGAATCAGAAATGAATGCCTCCCAATCATAATCCAGAGAAACCTACTGGATTGCTATCTCTACATGGTAGCTGTGACAGAACTGGAGAAAAGTCCATGCACTGGTTCAGTAGATCTCTGGTGAGAGTGTTCAGGAGCCAGTTGTCTAGATAGGTGGACACCCATTGTTTCAGATGAGATCAAATAAAGGGAAACCAAACATGCTGAGGCCACAAGGTGACAATAAGAATAACTATTGCCTTGCACTTGATGGCTTTCTGCAGGAACTTGGTTATAAGAAAAGGTGGGAAAAGCATACACGAGACCTGGGGGCTAACTGTGGACTACAGCATCCTTTGGTGACTGTCCAGGGGGTTATCGGGGCAAAGTAGATGCTACACCTGGTGTTCATCTGGGAAATGAAAACACTGCAGCACAGCTGGACCCCAGACTGAAAATCTTAGTTGTCACTGACTGAAGGGACCATCATCTGGCAGAAGAACAAACCTGCTTAGTTTGTCAACCAAGACAATGGAATTCCCTAGGATGTGCATTGCCATTAGAAAGTTTTAAGACATCGCCTGATGCTGCACTCTCATGCCTTCCCTGCATAATGAGCGTGAGACAGCTCCCCCCTTGCTTGCTGATGTACCACACTACTACCATGTTGTCCATCTAAATGGAAATTACAACCTTGGGGAGAGAGTCCTGTAAGGTCCACAATGATAGGATGACCACCCTAATCTCAAAGACACTGATGTGGAGATTTTGCCTCATTTGTGGACCATGTGATTTGGAACATCTTCCCTTTGAAATGCCCACCCCTCCCCTGAAGGGAAGCATCCGTGGTCATAGTGGCTGCCGCTGGAAAGGTAAAAGGTCAACCCCATGTGGAAAGAGAGGAGGTTAACTACCAAAGAATGTGACACCTGCATACTGAGAGAAGTTGATGCAACAGTGAACACTGAAGGGAAAGGGTCCACTGCAGTACTCTTAAACAATATCCTTATTGAGGAAGCAGTGCATTCACTGACCCCCTATAAATGAGTCAGCCTTACTGGGGAATTTGAAGAAGAGAGGACTTCAGAATCTTGAAGGCAGAGAGAGAAAGAGAGAGAGAGAAACTCTTGACACTGGGTGCTTGGTTATTTGGGATGTTGTGTCCAGGTGGCACCATATGAATTCTCTTGGTCGTGGTGATATCAGCTGACTTTTCTTCAGATTTATTATAATCCCTAGGTGGTGACAGAATTGGAGCAAGAAGTCTGTGCACTAGATCTCTTGTGAGAGTGCTCAGAAGCTAGTCATGTACCTATGGGAACACCTGGAGCCCTTGCAGTCTTAGGTAGGCTACCACCACTGCCATGCACTTGGTGAAAACCCTGTGGGCTGTTGTGAGACCAAAGGGCAGTGTTTTGCGTTGGATATGACTGGCCCAGAAACTTTCTAGTATACCTTTCAACCTCTTAGTGCAAAAAATCTGTACAAAGCCCAACAAAATTGGGGATGGGGGAGATAAATGACCAGAAATAGGGGCATATTTTAAATACTGCTCTTACAGCCATAGAAATTTGCTAGCGTAACAAGGTTTGTTCTAACATACAATCTGAAGTAGTTAACTTCATTTGTGCAGCAACCTTTGGGAATCGGATCCGACCTCAGATCCGAGCCAGCAGTTTTCAACAGCTTTAGATCTGAGCTCCAAGCTCCTCCCCCTACCCATAATCCCCTGCCAACCCTGACTGACCTCAGATCTAGTTTGCCGCGGTTTATTTCAGCAGCTTGATCCAGAGTTTCCAGGCGTTCTCGTTCTCTTTGTGAGAAAAATTTAACTTTTATAACATTTTTCTTTAACCTTTGGTGTGAGAGTGTGTTTAGCTCTCCTTTCTGTCTAAAAGCTCTCTTAGTTTAAATTATTTTATTTCTATTTAACCTCCCCCTTCCTCATGGTTCCGTCAGGGTTGTGTGTGTGTGCTTTGGGCCTAGTGTGTGTGAGTTACTTTCTTAGGTATGTCTGAGGCCCCAAAGATAATGTTTTCTAAGTGCACTGAGTGTGGCCATAAGCTGTCCCCAGCGGATGGCCACACTCTGTGTCTCTTGTGCCTTGGGGTTGAACACCTGTCCTCTGGTTGTACCATTTGTGCAGTGTTCAACCCCAGGGCACTCAAGGACCGGAGGTCCAAGCTGATTCTGGCGGGTCTTCTGTCCCCGGACTCTGCTTCTACCTCTGGTCCTCCCGTGGCTCCCACTGTGGCGGCTGCCACTCCTGCTTCCCTCCCCCGGCCGGGACTCAAACTCCCGCCTTAGGCCCGGAGGAGAGGGAGGCCAGGAAAGAAAGGAGGGAGAAACACCACAAGCGGCGGGCCGAGGCCTCCGCTTCGGTCCCACTCGGCTAAGCGGTCTTCTCCCTCCCCCGGCTAAGCGGTCTTCTCCCTCCAGGTCTTCAGGGTCTCCTCCTTCTCGGATCCGGTCCCCGTGCTTCTCACCGGGTCCTGAGGAGGAGAAGACCCGACCTCCTTCGAGGTCATCGAGGCGACACTCCCGCCCCGCCTCGGTGGTCTCGTCGAGATCCACTAGAAGTCTCACAGATGCAGATTTGGACTGGATGATGAGAAGATTCCTCCAGGCCCAACTACAGATGGGAGTGCTCCTGCTTCCCCCCCTCCGGTGGGGAGCTCAACCCCCTTCTTTGCCCCGATAGCTCCTTCTCCGTCCCGTTTCCCAGGTTTGGAGACTTCGGAGCTGGGCAGCCTTGGAGCCGGGGTGGTGTCAGCACCGATAGTCTCAGGTACTTCGGCCCCGACACTTTCCTCGATTCTGTTGGGTCCATTTTCTTTGGATCCGAGCTCTCAGAGCAGAGGGCTGAACTTCGGATCCGGCAGTATCGGTATGCCTTCGGCTCCATCCAGTTCAGAGCTTGCTGGTCCGTCGGATCCGATCACTTCGGCGCCGGACCCGATCTGTCCGTCGGATCCGAGGGAGAGTCTAATTTCGGATCCCAGAGAGAGCGGCTCTCCCTCTGCATTCGACAATGTGGAGAGGGTCGTGTCGAGGGATTTCAGGCCCCCCGACCCTTGCCACGGCTCCACCCTGCATTCCTCCTCAGTTGGGCTGACTTCCGTCACCCGGCCCTAGGGACAGCCTCCTTTGACGTCCCAGGTAGTTCCATTGGAACAAGACGTTGCTGGTGAGACCTCCTCGGACAGCCCCCCCCAAGGAGGTTCCTCACAAGCGAAGGTGCAGGAGGAGGCACCTGGACTCCCCCGAGTCCTTGACTGAGGACACGGATTTGGAGGAAGGGAAGGCTCCCCAAGATCACCCCCCGAAGATGTCTCATTTGGTGACATCATGGAGATGCTCAGAATAAAGGGGGGGTGGTCTGCCCCAAAGCCTACCTCGGATGAATCAGTGTTCCTGGAGGCATTTGAAGCAGGCCCATCTACCTCTTGGGTGTCCCCTCTGGCCGACCCCCTGGTAGACTTGATCACTACCAGGGCGTGGAAGGAACTGGACACTGTGGAGTCAGTCCCCAAGCACCCGGACAAGATCCTTAGCCCACCCTCTGACAAGTCCCACTGGAGTAAGGGACCCCCTGTAGATGCCATGTTGGTGGCGGCGGCCACCAAGAGTGTCCCTCGGTTCATCCCCGAGTAAGGAGTCTCGGTCGATGGACCACCTAGGGAAGCGGGTGTTTAGTTCGGCTACCTTCTCTGTGAGGTTGCTGAACTACATGGCACATGTGCTCCGACTGCAGCGGGACCTTATCAAAGAGTACGCTGCGTCGCCCCCGAGTCCATGTCGGCGGAGGACAAACAATTGCACTCCACCCGGATGGCCACTCTATGATCCATATCTAACACCTCTATGCGGCTTCTGTCTCATGCCATGGAAGGAGCCGCTAGAGCCAGCGGAGCGGGCCTCGTTATGAGACGTCAGGCCTGGCTCCTGCACTGTGATTTCGTGGAACCCTTTAAGGCGTCGTTCGCTAATGCCCCTTTTGATGGTTCTGCCCTCTTCGGCAAAACCGTGCGAGATACCTTGGTCCAGAGCGAAAAGGACGGGAAGACGTCTGCCATCGGAGTCTGCTTCTCTGCTCCCCAGAGGTCCTTTTCTAAGAACCAAAAGAGACAAAAGATGATGTGGTTCCGGAAGTCGCAACAGTACCGTCCCGCTCCGGACTCCCAGCCCTTCCGCGGTAGAGGAGGGCAGGGTGGACGCCGCCCTAGAGGCAGAGGGGGCCCGCGGAACTTTGGATCCTTAGAACCCTTCTCGGACCAACCCATGCAACACCCCTGAGGGGTTGCCCGACTGCTCCACTCTGGAGGCAGTCGGGGGGCGTTTCTCGAAGCACCCAGCAGCTTGGGAGTCCATCACAACAGACCACTGGGTGCTTCGCATCATATCCAGAGGATACCAAATTCCCTTTTCTCGTTACCCACGCAGCAATGGAAATCCAATACTTGCTGGAAAAAAGAGCCATCCAACACGTCCCCCCAGACCAGTGCGGGTCCGGGTTTTACTCCAGGTTCTTCTTGGTGCCAAAAAAGGCGGGGGACTTAAGACCGATCCTCGACCTCTCTTCCCTGAACCTGTCAGTAACCAAAGAGAAGTTCCGCATGGTCACTCTTCAATCCGTCCTCCCCCTTTTGTGGGAGAACGATTGGATGTGCTCTATAGACCTCAAGGATGCGTACTACCACATTCTGATGGACAGGCGATCCAGGAGGTTCCTCCACTTCCGGCTGGGAGCCAGTCATTTCCAATTCAGGGTCCTCCCCTTTGGTCTCACCACAGCCCCCAGGGTGTTCACCAAAGTGTTAGCAGTGATAGCGGCCCACCTGAGGCTCCAGGGAATTCAGGTCTTCCCGTACCTGGACGACTGGCTCCTGACTATCCCGACAAGGCATCTACTCTGTGCAGCCAGAAACTACTTTCTTCGTTTAGCTCCCCGGCTGGGGATCACTATCAACATAGAGAAGTCGTCTCTTACTCCGACTCAAACTATAGACTTCATAGGGGCCAGATTGGACACAAACAAGCTCCTAGCTTTCTTGACCACAGACCGACTACTATCCCTGAGACTACATGTGCAGGCCATTCTGCAATCTCCAGCTCCCCTGGCGGAATTGGTCCTGAGGGCTCTTGGCTCAATGGCGGCAGTGATCAACCTATTGCCAATGGTATGTTTGAACATGAGGGTCGTACAATGGACCCTCCAGGTCCAGTGGTCCTTTCTTCACTATCCTCTGAGCCATCCCGTTCCCCCCAGCAGGGCCTGCAAGAGTACTATGGTGGCTCCAATCTCCGGACCTCCAGCAAGGACACCCCTTTTCTACAACCCCTCCACTAGCCACGGTGACCATGGACGCCTCCCGCCTCGGGTGGGGAGGCATTGTTCGGGCAGGACAGTCCAAGGCACGTGGGACCTCACGGAGACCTCACTGCATATCAACGTCCTAGAGATGAGGGCAGTGCTGTTAGCGTTGCAAGCACTTCAGGACCTTCTTCCTGTAGGAACAATTGCGATTCAGACGGACAACATGTCGGTTGTCTGGTACATCAACAAAGATGGGGGAACCAGGTCTTACCCACTCTGTTGAGAGGCCATGAGGGTGTGGGAATGGGCGATCTCCACCAACCGCTTTCTCATAGCAACGCACATTCCGGGACGGTCCAACATTCTAGCGGACAAACTAAGTCGCACCATCCTGTTACCATACCAGTGGTCTCTGAATCCTGAGATAGCGAATCGGATCTTCGCCAAATGGGGACAACCCTGTTGCAATCTCTTTGCCTCTCCTCGAACACAAAATGTTACGACTACTTCGCTCTCATTTCCCCCTCCGGGGAACCCCCGAGAGACGCTCTGGAGCATGCTTGGCCTCCCGGTCTTCTTTATGCTTACCCTACTCTTCCTCTGATGCTGAAGTTTCTGCAGAAAGCCAGTCGGTTGGGGAGCAGGATTGTCCTCATTGCCTCGTTTTGGCCTCATCAAACCTGGTTCCCTTACCTTTGGTCTCATCTGGTGAATCCTCCTTGGGTTCTGGATCACTGTCCGGATCTAATATCCCATCCCCTAGATCTCCCAGTCCCGAACCTGGACAATCTCAAGCTCACAGCTTGGCTGCTCCAGTTCCACGCATAGCTGGGACTCCCGGTGTCTCTTCCCCAGTTAAAACCATTCTAGTAGCAGCGCACAATCCTTCTACTAGAAAGATTTATAGCAGCAAATGGAAACGTTTCTCCATTTGGGCGGAACGCAAAAATTTGGATCCTTTTACAGCTCCTTTGCCCGCTGTATTAGACTTTCAGTCAGGACTGTTTCATCAGGGGGCTGGTTCCTCCACAGTCAAGGTCCAACTAGCAGCTATCTCTCATTACCACGTTGGAAATGAATTGGGCCCTTTGATCACCAAGAAATTGTGTAAGATCTTTTTGAAGGGCACCTATCTGCTCAGACCCCCATTGAAGGATGTAGTCCCTCCTTGGGATTTAACGCTGGTGCTTCAGGCCTTGACAGCTCCCCCATTTGAGCCTGCAGCTTCCATAGATCTTAAATTCTTGTCATGGAAAATGGCTTTTCTTGTCGCCATCACCTCAGCTCGAAGGGTCTCTGAAATACAGGCCCTCTGTGTAAAACCCCCATACTTGACCTTTCACAAGGATAGAGTTTACCTCAGGACCAATCCCTCCTTTCTTCCCAAGGTTGCCTCTGAGTCAAATATTAACCAGTCCATCAACTTGCCGGTCTTTTTTCCTAACTACCATAACAAAGGGGAATACAAATTACACTCATTGGATGTGCATAGACAACTTCGCTTCTACATCCACAGGACATCTGGTCATAGGAAATCCGACCAGTTGTTCGTCTCCTTTGCCAAATTTAACTTGGGTAAATCTGTGTCTAAAGTCACACTCTCTAGATGGATTTCACAGTGTATCCTTTTAGCATACGAAAGTTCAGGCAGGCTCACACCTCAGGGAGTCCATGCCCACTCTACTAGATCTATGTCTACCTCTGCGGCTTTTAGAGCTAGAGTTTCTTTGGATGATATTTGCTCGGCAGCCACTTGGGCTTCATCTCATACTTTTATCAATCACTACAAATTGGACATTATCTCCAGAGGGAGAGCATCCTTTGGCTCTGCAGTGCTCCGGAACATCCTTCCATGAAGGTCGCCCTAGATTCAGGTAGCTGGGGACTCTGTCCCAAAGGTTGCTGCACAAATGAAGTTAACTACTTCAGATTAAGAAGTTATGTACTCACCATAACATTCCATCTGAGTAGGTAAACTTCATTTGTCTGCAACCGTCCCTCCCGCCTGCCCCCTCACTTGCAAATGTTCTCATACTCAGGTCCATGGGTTTTACCCACTTATCTTGGGATTAATCATTGTTAGCAGCTTCTGCTGTTGGGCAAATTTGATCTGAGGTCAGTCAGGGTTGGCAGGGGATTATGGGTAGGGGGAGGAGCTTGGAGCGCTGATCTAAAGCTGTTGAAAACTGCCGGCTCGGATCCGAGGTCTGATCAGATTCCCAAAGGTTGCAGACAAATGAAGTTTACCTACTCAGATGGAACGTTATGGTGAGTACATAACTTATTTTCTGAACAATTTGAAGTTTGAAACTCAAATGTATGTCATTATTTAGTGACTTCATTCCTCAGATCATCCCAGTCATTTGCCAGAAAACAAATTTTATGAAGAATAAGCCAAATATATGAGCCAAAAATCTGGACATTATGCAAAAGTCTGTACAGTTGAGAGGTATATGTATTGCCCCTCTGTCTTCACATGGTAGGCATCCTGAAGGCCTACTCAGCACATCCAGTTGTCCTTCCTCAGAAGAGGTAGAATGGAATAGACTGTGATTTCCTGGAACTTTGTTTAACAAACTGGTTTAGGTGACTGACATCGCTGGTCTTTTTTGGAACCAAAAAGAATCTTTGATAGACTCCAGATCCTTACTGGTCTGGTGAGACCTCCTGCAGCTTTGACGTTTATTCTGCTGTCAAACTCCTCTGACGAGGTGGAACAGTGGGAATTCTGTTTCTGACTGTTGTGGAAAATAAAGGGAGTAACATAGCCTCTGGTGATCTTCCGCACCCCATGAATCATAATTAATGGCTAGCCAGGTATGAGGGTGTAGAGATAAGCACTCCAACCGCCCTAAGTGAGAGGCAGTCAGGTAACTGTTCTGGAGTGCTGGAGGAGCTTCCAAGTACAGGGGCCTCAAAACCCTTGATTTGAGGTCTGCTTCTGCCCCTTGGGTGACATCCACTGAAATTATTCCCCCTTCTGCCTTAAGGAGTTAACTAGAAGTGTACTTGGCAATATTCCAGGACTTCTGAAAGCAGAGCTTCTTTCCACCCTTTTGGTTCTGGGGAAAAGGTCCTCTGCATAGACGAAAACTGTATGCCTATGCTAGACAAGAGTTTTGTCCTGCTTGCTTTTGGTGGCTGACTTTTGTAACTTGGGGCCAAAAAGTGTTGAACCATCAAAGTCAGTATTGCAGAACAATATCTTGAATCCCTCCGCAAAATCACGGAGGCACATCTTACTGTGCCAATGAATTGCAAAAGCCAGTGCTTGCCACTCTCAAAGTGCTGAATGTCACATTGTAAAGTAGGCACATGGACACAGTACACAGCCTGTAGGGTAGATAAAGTATAGTTGTGTACACTTACCATAAATGTAGCTGTTTGAGTGTATTCACTGTTGCAGTCATCACCTGTGCATTATCCCTGCTGTGGTAGCCCTTGACCGGCCCGAATACCAGAGTCAATTTTTTTTGTGTCTGCTGCAGTCGCCTGTTTTCTGACGTCAGGTCATCAGTTCTGTAAAGCAAGGTGGCCGACGACATTACATCAGTTTTTCTTGCCCTTACCCATCAGAAGCAGAAGGAAATAAGGTAAAGTGGTCCTGGTGGCTAAAGGCCACAGTGGGAAGCTTATGTCCCCCTAGGTAAAGTGGATGTAAGGGGGATGGAGGGAGGGAAACCAAGACTGTAACAATGAATACACTCTAACATCTACGTTTATGGTAAGTGTACACAACTGTACTATGTTCTTCATGTTTCACTGTTGCAGTCACCTGTGGGAGGATTCCCAAAGCTGAGGAGAAGGGGTGGAAGGATAGGTTAGAGCCCTAGGCGTGGGTCAGCAAGCCCTGCAGAACTGCAGAGGCAAACCCTGCCCCAGACTTAGAAAAAAAGAGGTAGATGGTAATGCTTTGTAAAGGTATGGACAGAGGTCCAGGTGGCAGCTTCCAAGATGTCCCTGGTGGGGACTCCTCTGAAGAAGGCTGTGTAAGTGGAGGCTGCTCTAGTGGAATGGGTATGAATAGACTTAGAGGGGTTTCCCGTGTAGTCTGCAACAGAAATGGATACAGTGTGACATCCATTTGGAAATGGGCTACCCCTCTGCCCTTGGGGCAAAGCTGACAAGCAGCTGGTCTGTTTTTCTGAAGGGTTTAGTTCGGTCCAGATAGTATCCGAGTTGTTTGTGTACATCTAGCGAGTGCAGCATTCCCCCCCCCTTGTTTTGAGGGTTGGGAAAGAAGCTGGGTAGGTGTATGGCCTGGTTTAGGGTCACTTCAGATACCACCTTGTGCATAAAGAAGGGTTTAGTCCTCAGGGAGACCGTCTGCATGGAAAATGGTGAAGGGCTCAACAGCCATGAGTGCCCAAAGTTCTGAAACCCTTCTGGCTGAGGTGATAGCTAGTAGGAATGCAGTCTTCCAGGAGAGGTATTTCAATTCTGTTGAAGCAGCAGGTTCGAAAGGAAGTAAGGTTAGTTTTTCTAAAACATAATTCAGGCTTGCGTGGGAGGCCTGATATTAGAAGCCCCACTGAGAAATTGTTTAATCAAAGGATGTGAGAAGAGGGGTAGGTCTGAATCATAATGGGCTGAAATGGCTGAGGCATGGATTTTAATAGAAGAGGAGAGGCCACTTTTGCGCAACTCTGGTAGGTAATCCAAGATAAGAGGGATGGAAGGATGTGAGGTACTGGCCCCTCTGGACTGGCTCGAGGAGCAGAATCTTTTCCATTTCCATGCGTAAGATTTTCTGGTGCTGGGCCTTCTGGCCTGTGTGATAATGTCTAGGACCTGCTTGCTTAACAGGGACTCCTTGTTAGCTTTTAAAGAATAAGCCATGCTGAAAGATTGAGAGACTGCAAGTCTGGGTGCAGTATCTCCCCCCCCCCAACCTGGTCAAGAGTCTGAGATCAGGGGAAGCTGCTTGGGGGGCTGTAAAGTCAGACTGTCTAGTAAGGGGTGCCAGTCTGGAGCAATGAGGATGGCCCTTGGTCTCACCTCCCTTATTTTGATCAGTATCTTGAGAATAAGAGGTAATGGAGGGAGCACGTACACAAAGAGGGAGATCCAGGGGGAAGGTCAAGGCATCCACCTTCCATGCTAGGGGGTGATACTTCCTTGTACAGAACTTTTGCAACAGGTGGTTGATGTGCGAAGCAAAGAGATCCACCTCCGGAATCCCCCACTCCTGAATGATTTGCAGAAAGATTTTCCTATGGAGCTGCCATTCGTGGGGGTCCAATAAGTATCTACATATGTGGTCTGCCAGGGTGGTGTTGACCCCTGGAAGGTGTTGGGCAGTTAGGTGTAGACTCATGGAGGCAGCTGTCAGCCAGAGGTTCATGGCTAGCCTGCACAGAGGGTAAGATTGGGTCCCCCCCCATTTGTTGATATACCACATTACTGTGGTGGTGTCTATTTTTATAAGGAGAACCCGTGGCCTGAGATGGGGTTTGAAGGATGTCAGAGCCTTTTGTACTGCCATAATTTCTTTCTGACTGATGTGTAAGGGAAGGTACTGGGCATCCCAGAGACCTTGGGTGCACCTGCCTGCTAGGTGAACGCCCCAAGCAATGTCTGAGGCGTCGGTGGTGATGGTCTGGCAGGTAGGGCAGCGGATGAAGGTAAGACCCTTGTTCTTGGCACAGGCCTCTGCCCACCAGAGAAACATGGTCTTTATACATGGGATCAGAGGGAGAGAGGTCTCTAGAGACTGAGTGCTGACACCAAAGGTTCTTTAGATACCACTGAAGTTTCCTCATGAAGCCTGGCCTGAGGGATTAGAAGATTGCAAGATGCCATGTAGCCCAGGGCTTGCAGGAACTTCCTCACAGTGAGGTGACTTCTGGAAGCCAGCTGGGTAAAGTAGAGAGGCAGGTACCTCTGCTTTTCTGGGGGATAGGAAGGCCATTTGGGATGCTGTGTCTTGTAGAGCTCCCAAGAAAATGATCTTACTGGTGGGAGTTTGCTTTGATTTCTTCTTGTTGATGGTGAACCCTAGGGGAAATTAGGAGGGATTTGACAAAGAGAAGGTCCTGGAGCAGCTTTTCTTTGCAGTCTGCCTGAATGAGACAGTCGCCCAGATAAGGGTAAATCTGTATATTTCTCTGTCTGCAAAATGCTATGGCCGGGTCTAAGCATTTGGTGAATACTCTGTAGATAAGCCAAAGGGGAATGCAGAGAACTGAAAGTGTTGTAATCCTGCTCTGAAGCGGAGGAATTTCCTGCAGAATTCCCTTATGGAGATGTGGAGGTAGGCATCTTTTAGGTCTAGGGTCACTAACAAGCCATTTTTTGCCAGCATAGGCAGCAGCTGCTGCAAAGTTAGCATTTTAAATCTGGGGACCACCAGGGAGGTGTTCAAAATGGCTAGATCCAGGTTGGGGCGCCAAGTGCCTCCTTTTCTGGGAACAAGGAATAGTCTGGAATAAAAAAAAAAAGCCTGTTTGTTCTGAGGGGGCAGGTTTTACTGCCCCCTAGGGTATGAGAGTTTAGACCTGTTTCAATGCCGCTACTCACTAATTTGGAGGTAAGTCTGGGCACCCTCTTGGAATTGGGAGTTCGCTGAAGGATAATTTGTATCCCTGAAAAATGATGTTTGACTCATTGGTCCTTGTTACAGAAAGCCAATTTTTTTTGGAGGGAGAGCCTTCCTCCCAGCTTTTGGTGAGTGACGGGAGGGCAGAGGAGTCATTGTGAGTTTTTGCCATGGAAGGGTGGCTTAGAACTCCCTGCCTTTGGGGCGGAAGAGGTCCACTGTTTGCTTCTCTCTGGCCCTGGGATAGGGGCCTGGATAGTCTGTCCCTAAGGGGCTTACCTTGGCCCTGTCTGCTAGGTGCAGGGAAGGACCAGTGCTTAGAGGGAAAGTTCCTGCTGAACCTGGGAGGTTGAACTTGAAAGAAATCTTTTACTGTTTGCATAGATTTTGCTTTGTCTTCCATCTTTTTAAGCACCTCTTCCACTTTTATTCTAAACAAGTGGTCCTTTTCCAGGGGTGCATCAATAAGTTTAAACTTCACATGATCAGAGAGAGGTTGTTCCTTCAGCCATGCATGTCTCCTAATGACAGATCCTGATACTGCTGTCCTGCTAGAGGCTTCTAGGGCGTCATATCCACAGTGTAATGAGTGTTTGGCTACTTAAGCAGAGTGCAGTATATCTGCTAACTCTCTTGAATTGCAACAGTCAGGAGTGGTAGAAATCCTTTGTTTTAATAGTTCCAAAGTGTGTTGCTGATATTTTAACATATGGAACTGATAGGTGAGTGCTCTGATGGCTACTTTTTTACCCATCTGTCCAGAGCGCTGGAATCCTTGTCAGAGGGAATAGGATTTTTGGCAGAACTAGTCTTAGCTCCTTTAGGTCCCTGTGTAATGACCTCTAAGTCTGCAGCAGGATTTCTGTACAGAGATTTGTGAAAATCCAGTACTCTGTAATACCTGTCCGGTTTACTGGGAGCAGGTGGAAGGGCGTCGGGGGCTAGGCTAGATTCATGGAAAGAATCATCCACCACTTCTAAAATAGGGGGATGGCCAGGGGTCTGTGCTGGAGCAGGTCCAGAAGCCCTCTAAGTCTTTTCTTAGCCTGGGGTAAGTCCTGAGATTCCCATTGGAAATGTTCCCTGAGGGTGTGAAGGGTTTCCTCAAAGGAAAGGTCCTCTGGAGGGGAGGCAGACGGGATGGGATTCGTCTGCATCTGTATCCTCATAAGCAGTCAGAGGTTGCTGTTCCTCTTCAAAATCTCAATAGTCAGATTCCTCAGAATCATGTTCTGTCAAATTGTGGGGAAGGGTGCCTTTTCCTTTTAGAAGTTGTGACCTAACTATCATAAGGGAGAGAAGATCCTCTGACATTTTAAGCATTTGTGCTTGGGGTGGTGGAGCAGGAGCAAAATGGTGACTAGAAGCAGGTTTTCTAGGAGTGGCCTGGTTTGAGAGAAACTGTAGTTGGATGAGAAGTAATCATTTTTTGTCTAGATTCGGTAGTGCGAAAAGCTTCCTCGGAAGCCGGTGCTTGCGTCGCGGCTCTGGACCCAACCGAGGCAGAGATGACCAAAGGCTCGGAAGATTAAGAAGATTTCTGCAACATACTGGACTCTGAAAAGGGTCTGTGTAGAGGCCTGCATAGATATAGAATCAGGCATCTGGCTGCGAAAGCGCCTCACTGAATTCTGGAGAACTGATGACCTGCTTAGCGGTAGAGTCGTCGTAAGGCTTAGTCTTGTGAGGTCTGTCTCTACCTTTATTTCTGTTTTTTTGGAATGTCCACGGATTGTTGGCTGACAGATGCCATATCGGAATAAGAAAATAACTGTCTACAATAAGAGCTCTATGGCGAATGGTTCTCACATTAAAGAGAGCACAGAACCAGCAACGGGGGACGTCGTGGTTTGGGCCTAAACAAGTGACACAGTAAGAATGGAAGTCTCTGTGTGGGATCTGCTTTCCACAGGCGAGACAGTTAACTTTTTCTGACATCGATTAGTGTAAGAAAAGAGAGTCCCCAATGGGGTACTTCGCTTTAGTCTGGTAGCGACCGACCGGCACTCGTGCGAACTGCTATGGGCTCCATGGCAAGAATGACTGATGTAATGACGTTGGCTGCCTTGCTTTATAGCACTGACAACCTGATGTCAGACTACAGGCGACTGCAGCCGACCCAAAAAATCACTGACTCTGGTATTCGGGCCAGCCGAGGGCTACCACAGCAGGGATAACCCACAGGTAATGGCTGCAACAGTGAAACATGAAGAACATCTGCAAATTTTTAGTTTTTTGTATGTCTGCAGGCAAATTACTTGAGAAAGATTTAGAAAGTTCTCTAGTCAAATCTCTCTGAAATTGAGTCACGAGTCAGGTTCAGTGCAAGAGCAACAAATGTCACTGAAGCACAAGTCTGCTTTCCAAATCTGTCCAACGTCCTGGACTCTGTTAGAGGAATGGAAAGAGGTGCTCTCCTTGGAAACTCCCTCCTTAGCGGCTGCTGCCATTATGACATCTACCTGGGTACCCCTGGTCCAATGTGACCCATTTCTAAGGGACACAAGAATTTTATCAGGCTTTCCTGTTAATCAGCTCCACCACATTGGGCTCTTTTCAAGCCCAATGCAAGACCAAACTGATGAGCTCATCAGCAGACAGGATCCCCCAAGCAGTAGATGAGCAAGACCCAAAGGCTTAGAGGAATACAGACTCCTCTTGAAAAGCAGCTTCAGAGTACCAACCCCCCTCTCCGTTTCATCAATTTGAGGATCACTCTTAGGAAGCCATCTTTCAGGTTGGTGTCTTCAGAGAGTGACTCCTGAGAGGGGTCTGTCTATCTTCTTTTGCAAGACAGCTTCCTGTTACTTTCTTTGGCAGGAGGCTCTGGAGAAGGCTCTGAATTAGAATGGGAGTTCATCAAGCAAGGACCCTTGTGGCTAATTGAAGTTGGCTTCCCCCAGTGGACAGGATGTGTGGAAGGCACCAATGGATCCAGGAGGAGTCAGGATGCTGCTGAGACCATGTGAGGAGCTGCCTACTCTCTAGATCTGGAAAGTGCTCTTTCAAATGCCAAAGCAGAGACCAGTACTGACGATGACCTAGGATCCAAATACCCTGAAGAAGGAAAATCCACAAGCCCCGACCCAATTTGGCTTCAGAGCTGAGACTGGAGAAGACCTACAGCCAAAACACAAAGGTAGAGTCAGCTTTGATAACCTCAGCTTTCATAGGTTCATAGGTTGATACTAGGCATTTATAAGCCTAGCCAGAGTGTGTTTGGCTTTCGCCACCCTTTTAGATTAGTTGACTGTGCCTCTGTATAGTAGGTCATAAAAGATAGCCCTTTTAAGGTTAGTTTACTGTGCATCTGTCTAGTAGGGACACAGAAGAGATCCCAGGGGTAAACCTACAATCTTCCATCCACTCGTCAAGATTTCTCTTGAAGAGGGTCATTGAGGGACTCTGCGTAACATGGATTGGGATTTTGTTCCAGAGTAAGGGGAGTTTCTGGGATATGAATCTGTCCCTCCAGCATGTCCTATTTATTTCTGTGCTGAAGTTTAAGTCCCTGGAGCGTGTAGCTCTAAGGGATTTGGATTTCCTGAGGTGGAGCATGTCCATTAATTCTGGGTTGGACATGGCTTTATACGTCAGGCACAGATCGCCTCTGAGTTTCTTTAGCCTAACTGCGTAGGGCATCTGGTTGAGTCCCTTGATCCTCTTGGTGATGTACTTTTGGGGTCTTTTCAGTTGCTGCAGGTGTCTGGTAAGGTACATCCCGAATGAGGCATTGTATTCAATTATGGGCCTGATGAGTAGAGGGGCACAATGACCTCTCTTGATCTAGATGTGAACCCTTTCGTGATAAGGTGGGCTATATAGAAGGTCTTTCTAACCACTTTGGCAACGTGATTGTCAAAGGAGAGATTGCTATCTACTTGGGTCCCCAAATCCCTAATTACTTCCGTACTTAATGGATTACCACCTATGTGGTAATTTGTGGGCACTTTGTTTTTCCCAAAGGGGATGACTATGCACTTTTTGGCATTTAGCTTTAGGCCATGGCTCTGGCACCAGTTATCCGTCTCTGTGAGATCCTTTTGGAGGATGCTTTTGTCAGTCGGCAAGTCGATTATGGCACCCAGTTTGCAGTCATCTGCGAACTTGGTCAGCCATAGTCCTCCCATGTTAGCCTGTACCTCAGAGAAATATATACCGAACGAGAGGTCCCAGGACTGAGCCTTGTGGGACGCCACTTGTAACTGGTTTAGAGTCTGACATGGCACCTGCAGTTCTGACCATGTGGGTTCTATCCCTGAGCCAGTTTGCGACCCATCTTGTGACATAGTTGTTGATATTTAAGCTGGTGAGCTTATTTATGATGCCCGAGTGGGGTATTGTGTCGAAGGCTTTTGCGAGGTCCAGGTAGGCTGTGTGGACTACCATCCCTTCATCTATGGCCTTGGTGACTGTTTCAAAGAAGTCGACCAGGTTCAAGTGGCAAGATCTGCCCTTAACAAAGCCGAATTGAGTAGGATCCAGTGTTTGGAGGGTCCCAATGTCTTTGTTTATGAGTTCCATGATGATACGCTCCATAGCTTTGCAGACCAGGCTAGTCAGGCTTATAGGGTGATAGTTTCCGGGGTCCGTTGTGGCAGCACCTTTCAACCCAGTACCTCAGCCCCAACTCCCTCATCTCAGAGACCCTTCCCAATCTGATGGAGCCAGAGTAGAAAGAGTAAGGGAATCTGTCAGAGTCAAAGCAGAAGCCATTCTTGGCTCCCAGGTTATCTCATAGGCAATGGATGGAATCATAGACACTGGATCCAAAGGTTGGACCAGAGGAAGAGTAACCAAAAGGGGGGGAGGCAGCAGGACGTCCAGCATGTGAATCTGCTTCCAAAGAAATTTCCTCCTCATTATATCACCAACTTCAGAAAGGCTTCTGAATGAAAGGACCTATATGAAGACAACCATGGAAGGTGGTCTAAAGGAGTAGTGGATCTGTCATTCTTGGGATTCAGTTTGTGGAGCTGTATACTGGCTAGGTCCAGGGAAAAATAGCATGCTTGAGATGGTGTTTGGATCCAAAGTTTCTCATGTCCTGACACTGGATCCAAAAACCTAGGATTTTTCAGGAGTAGGCCCAGTGGGGGAGTTTGATCCAGGGACTTCTTCCTGGGTCATTTTTTTTTTTTATTCTTTTGCCTTTTACTTTTATCCCTTTCCTTATCCTTGTCCTTAGCAGATTTAATTTTGTTCAGCTTCTAGGCACAGGGAGTAGCCAACATGGAATCCACAGGTGTCGAGTCTCTCACTTGGGCAGGGAGCAGCACCTCGAGTACCAGTTTATTCCTTTGGTGAATGACTTGTCTTGGCTTTGAAGTAGCGCATGACTCATTCTACATTCAGGTGGTCTGCCTCCAAAGAGTAGATGCAGAGATTATGTAGCTCTTTGAGGGATTCTTGTGCCCAGATGCAACATACTTCTTGAAGTCAGAGGCTTTGTTGCACATCCTAGAAGACAAAGTGCACAAACAAAATGCCCAACAAACAGTACCCTTATATTTAAGAAACTACAGTAAACTAAGCAGCATCAATGCAACTTCAGAAGGGGTGCATGTGTATTTATTTTAACTGTATCTATCTGTAGAGAGAGAGAGAGAGAGACACATTTAGATATCTATATAAATATCATTATACACACACACACACTAGATAGCAGAGAGATGGGAACTTTTTTTTCTTAAGGTAGGGGAGAAAGGGCAGGAATAATACTCAAAAAATTTAGCAAAAATAGAAAAGGGGCAGAAAGATAAGATGCCTAAAAATAGTAAATAGTATTTTAAGAAATACCCAGTTCATGAGAAAAATGTAAGCACTTATCGGAAATGGCACTGAGCCCTTGTGGATCATGCTTTGACCATACAGATGGCAAATGAGATCTGAGGTATTGCAAGGACAGAGGAAATTGCAGTTAGAGGAAAAACCTAAGCCCTGGATCTAAGAGCTTGAAAAAAGTCAACATCAGATCCTTGTCTCAAATGTGCTAGATCAGGAAAACAGTATGGCAGCAGAAAGCCTCCTGATATTCATTCTTCAGCACAGACCAAAACAAAAACGGCAGAGAAACAATTCCATAACCACACAAGCAGTGATAAAAGCAAACTGAGTATATTTTCCAGCAAAGTGGCTTAAAATGGCAGAACATGCTTGCAGTAAATTTCAGTGAGGCAAGTACAAACTCCGGAACATGTTAAAAAATGCTTAAGGCTGCTAAAACATACAATCAAAGCAACCAATAACTACATGCACACTACTTAACAAAAATAAATAAATAAATAAAATCATTCCATTCCTGCTTTCTTACAGTATTACCTATCCTCTATAAATACTTCTCTGTTTTAACTTCATAATGAGATATCTCCCACTTTTGAAACAACAAACTTCATTTCAGAAAAACTGCATTTTAACCATTTTCCTTTCACCTTTATGTGGGCTACTTAACCATTTCCCATTGTATCCCACCCAGTATCCTAACACCTCTTAGCTTACTTTCCTGAAGAAAGGTAGTATGAATTTTCTCCCTACCCAATTTCCAGATATTCACCTCTCTGATGAGTGATTGTCCTCTATACTTCATTGTGCCATGATCACCCCTCACACTTTATGCTCCACCTACCAACCCCTCCCTCTTCAAGCCTCACAACAGAACCTGCTGTTTGATGTGACCATTTCGACTAAGAAATATGGACAGGAGTCCTGGAATGAAGTGCTATCTCAGCAGTGTCCATTTTTTATTGCAAACATAACCCTTCAGCAATTCCCAATCCACAACTTACCAAGCCGTACATGTCTTTTGGTTCTTGCCCTTCTGTACTCTAATGAAGAAAAAAAATGTACATATTAGCTTTTCTTGCTAAAGCTATTTTGTCATAAAATCACCCTGCCACAAGTCTACTACCAAAAATTTGCAGCTTTTCCAGGTTATAGAGCTTTCCTTTTCCTACAAACTAATAACTGGGTAAAATTATTTACAAACCTTCACTTTGCTTCCTCCTTTGTTCTTCTCCTCTGCTTGCAAGTTATCATACCTTGCTCATTCCTTCTGCATACATCCCCCACACTTCCACCTGGTCATCCAGGTTCCTCTCAGCTGCAAGCACTTCTGTTGCCAGTGGAGGAAACCCACTCTGACACCTTAGGAATGCTTAACATATTACATCACAGCTGCATCTAAGTTAACTCCTACTGATGCCTCTGTGTCAAACATTGCTTGTTCATATTTGCATCAAGAATTCCAAAATCATGCTATGTACAAGGTTTTTTAAGATTTCATCTTAAAGCTTACACCATGACAGACTCAACTGCAATAATATTTGACCTCTGTCTAGTGCAGGTAGAGAGAGATTAACTGTTTTTATTATATTAATTTATATAGATTTAATTTTCACATTTTTCTAAATATCTCAAACAAGTAACACTGACAGAACTCCTTAGCTTCTTGTGAAAGCTCTCAGCTAGATGAATAAAATGCTGCTGACAGTGTATGTGTAACTTGAGTGATTGCTGAGATATTGTAAGTTGTTTACAAAGCATTACAAATGCAAAAGTTACTGTGCTTACTGTGACTTAAGACCTAGAACCCTAAAGAACAATACCACTATAAAATAGTTTGTGCTGAAGGGGTTGCCATTTCTACTTTCACAATCACTGTGGTTCCCGAGATAAGAACATTTCTTTGAATTGTGAGGACATAATTTGATTCTATCAAAAAGCTTAAACTCCACCTATTGGAACTTACAGTGCAAACTTCCTGAGCTCCATTGGAATGCGTTAACATGCAGTTGCCTCTTGACTCACATTCAGTGAAATTTTTACTGAAAGTTTCCAGCAACAATTATAAATGGCAACAGGTGTTTTCTCTCACTTGCCTAATGTAGGCGTACACTTAGATCACAGATTCACCAGGGGGAGTTAAGCCTGTGTACTTCACCTACAGGTAGTACTAGGTATGTGAAATAAACAAATATAGTAAACACATATTTAACATCACAAACACAGCTACTTTCAGTACAGTCCTTTTACTTACAGTTATTCTATTTTTATCCCCAATCTTCATCAACATTCAAAAAAACTCAAGTTGTAATATAAACTATTAAATCAGAAAATGAAATTTATCAGCAACCCTTTTTCCCCATTTCCTACATGGGGTCATGGTGCCATGTCGACTGTCACTATCCCTTTCTATTCAATACCACTTTTCTGCCTTCTTCAACAGTCAAGCCTGACTGTCACGGGTCTTCTCTCACACAATCCATCTACCTCTTTGATGGATGTCCTTGTTTTCTCTTACCTTCTTTCTGTCTGTCCCAAATCTTCTTCACCAAATGTATTTACTTATTTAACATTTGTGTACTGGGAAATTCTGACTTGGAACGAAGCCAATTTTAAGCAGAGGTCTGGGGAGAAACACTCCAGATGCATATCTTTGTAATGTGGGAGGAAACTCACATGAACGCAGGGAAGACATGCAGACTCCACACAGAAGGCACCCCAGCCAAGAATTGAACTGGAGAACCTCTTTCTGTGAGGCGACAATGCAACCATTGCACTACTGCTCCAACTTCTGCTTTTCAGCACATCTGCCCATACCACCGTAATCTCTGATCTTTTCTGCAACTGGAGCTTCTTTGGCTCCTGCTTTTATGTCCTCATTTCTTTGTCTATCCCTCAGTGTGCATCCTACCACCTGTCTTGGCACCGTCTCCATCACCTCTAACTTTCTCAACTGTTGTCTGTTTTGCCCCAGCTTCCATGTCATACAGTAGCACTGTTCACATCACTACTAATTTGTACACCTTACTTTTCAGCTTCTTTGGCATTTTTGTCATATACTATACCTGACACTGTACCAGCTGACTGCATCCACTCTGATCCAGCTTTGACCTCCTTATTTAGATTTTGCTTCTCCTCAAACACCCCCACCAGATACTTTGAAGCTGTTGACCTGTTCCACTATTTTCCCTTCTATCTCAATTTTCAGCCTCTTCTAAACTCCCATTTGCCACCATTACGACTGTCTATCTCTATTGTTTCATCCAATGTGCTTTCAGTTTGCATTTCATTCTTCTATTCTTTGCTGAAGTTCTTGCTCAGAGTCTGCCTGTAATGCCACATTATCAGTATAGAGCAACTTTGTTGATCCATCTATTCCAACCTGTTTTCTAATGTAGTACATCACCAGTATGAACAACAATGGGCTCACAGATGAAGCCTGGTGCACACTTAACTCCCACTGGGAACCCCTCTGTAAGACTGACCACTTTTTGTACTTGAGTTATTGAATCCTTGTACATAGCTTGCACTAATTCTACCAATGTTTTGGGGGCTTTGAAACACTGCACTGTTCAGAGCAGTTTTCTTGAGAGATTGTCATATGCTTTCTCCAACTCTAGGAATGCCCAGTTGGACTCTTTCCACATCTCTAGCATCTTCTCAACTATGTCTCACTGCCTGCAAACATTGGGGCAGTTGTGCTCCATTATGACCTGCTCATCTTCCATCTTGCTTTCTACTATTCTGTGTATTCATTTATCAAAGACCCCCTCCAGAACTTTTATGCAATGTGGCAGGAGTTAGATACCTCTATACTGCCCATAGTTGTGAATGTTCCCTTTGTTCCTGAACACTGGCACAAATATGCTTATTCTCCAGTCATCTGGGATACACCTTTTGTTCCACACTGCTATGAGTACCCTCAGGAACCATTTCTCCCTAATCTCGCCAAGCATCTTTTTCATGTCTGCTATGAACTGGTCTCAGCCTGCTGCTTTCCTTGACTTCATTTTCCGTAGTGCTGTTCTTGCTTTTTCTATGGTGGATGGCTACTACTCTCTCACTGTAGGCTGTGTCTAGGGCAGTACAGCTTCTGTGGGGTTTTCTTCATTTATATCTGCTGGAATTACTCCTTCCATCTGCCTTCAATGTCCTGTGGACTGGTGAGCAGGTTGCTGCTGACATCACTTATGATGGGTGTCTGACTATCTTCTTTATCTTTCTGTCTTGCAACCTGAGTTTTTCTGAGTCATCTACTGACTTACTTCCAGAAGTTGGTAGAGTGCCTCTGTCAGAACTCCTTTCTTAGCCAACCAGTATTCTTTCCTAGTCTAGTGTGTCTTTTCTATCTCCCACATTTTTTTGCACACCTTTCTTTTGAGGACTTCCTGGATTTCTGCATTCTACCACCAGTTTTCCTTATGTATCTTATTTCCATACCTGGCTCAACTGCATATCTGTAATGTAGTCCTCACATATTCTGTTTTGATGCACTGCCATTCTTCTTTAACTCCACCTATTTCCTCCTCTTCTTGAGGTGCTTAAGCCCTGACTAATTCTTTAAACTGTTGTGCTTTCTCCCCAGTCAACTTCCAGATCTTCAGTCGGGTCTCTGTTGACCATACAGCCTTCTCTGACCACTGTTTGCAGCTGATTATGGAACCCAGTGGTTTATGCTGTGGGTCAACTGTTTCACTGGGGATGACTTTGCAATCACTGGTTCTACCTTGGTGCCCTTTCCTTACTATGAGAAAGTCTTCCTGAGTTGCATGTTGGCCACTTGTGTGTGCGATCCTGTGACTCTCTCTCTCTCTCTCTCTGAGCCATGTGTTGAGTACTATCAAGCCATTTGCCAGACAGAAGTCTAGAATGGCCTATCCTTCTTTATTATTATTCCCCCACCCATGTGGACCCAGACAGTCCACATATCCTGATGTTCATCGTGCATACAGCTGCAGTCATAACAGATGGGTTCTCCTGCCGTCAGGCGGGTCCTCGGTCGGCCGAATTCCAAAGTCTAGGTCTGGCGTCGGTTGTCGCTTCTTCCCTGACGTCAGTGCGACAGGGGTATAAAAGAACCAGCCGACGCCATTTTCTCCAGTCTTTCTTGCCGCGTGGTGCCCGAAGCAGAAGCAGTTCGCAAGTGCCGGTCGGCCAGCTCCTGAAATTACAAAAACTTTGCAACCGAAGTCTTCTTGAAAGCTAAGTACCCCGTTGGGGAAACTTTTCTTGCCTCAGACCGATGTCAGACAAAGTTAATAATTGTATTTCATGTGGGAAGCAAATACCGCATAAGGATTTCCATTCCCTCTGTATTCCTTGTTTAGGCCCAGACCACGACGTCTCGGTCTGTCGCTTTTGTGCTACATTCAACAAACGCACCATTAAGCGTCGGGCGGAGTTCACCCAGCATTATTTTGGCAAAACATTTAACTATATTATGTCGTCGGATACTCCGACTCCAGTTTTGTCTAAAAAGCGCAAAGATAAGGACTGACTCAAGAGGTCCGCGGCCTCTACCGACACCAAGCCAAACCCAACTACACGTGGTCCGGTTCTCAGCGAGGCGCCTACGCAGCCCCTGACTACCGACGACACTTCATTGGTGGTGTCTCCTGTGCCCGAGGTCGCAGGCTCCTCGGCCCACACCCCGACTACAGATACCAAAGCCACTCTTGGCGGTGAATCTCAATATGTGGACAGGTCTACCTCCTCTCAAGGTGTCTTCAGACCTTCCTCTTCTTTTTCCATCAAGGCTTTCACTAAGTCTAAAGCAGCCATGCATTCTAAGAGACAAGCTACACAGGGCCCATCTCCAGGCCCCATGCCTAAAAAACAGATGCTTAAAATGGCTGAGGATTTAATTACTCTTATCAGGGGTTCTCAACCCCCCCCCCTCGGACAAAAGGCCCAGAGTGGAGGAAGAATCCCCCTCCTCTGATCAGGGCTCCATTATATCAGAGCACTCTGATGAACAGGAACATTCTTACTCCCCTTTTGAAGACTCTGATGCAGAGGAGTCCATTCCCTCTGTATCCCCCCCAGAGGATTACTCATTTGGGAAAACTTTGCATACCTTAAGGGAACACTAACACTGGGAAGGCCAAGATTATTCAGATTCCAAGAAAAGGCTTAGGGAATTTCTCTTGCTACCTCAGTACAGGCCTCTGGCTATACCTCCTGTCTTGGACAATACTAGATGATGTGTACTCGGAGGCCTACCTTAACCCGGATTCTCTACCTCCAGCCCCAGTCAAGCCTGACAGGTACTACAGGGTTCCTGACTCACACCAATTTTTATACAAAAGCCATGCTGCTGACCCAGAAACCATCTCACAGGGCCCTAAGGGAATTAAGGCCTCCACTGCTAAAAATCCATTACCTTCCGAGAGAGATTCCAGATCCTTAGAAAGGTGGGGAAAAAAGGTATATACCTCGGCCACCTTAACCATGAGGGCATTAAACTGTCAGTTCCATATGCTAAAGTACCAACAGTTTTTGTTATCACAATTGAGAAGTAAAATGTCACAACCTGAACAACCAGACTTGAAGGAGTTGCAGGATTTGATGCATAGTGCAGAACAAGTGGGTAAACATACCTTACAATGTGGTTTTGATGCTCTAGAGGCCTCATGTAGAGCTGCTGTTACAGGATCAGTCATATGTAGACATGCCTGGCTCAAGGAACAAACCTTACCAGATCATGTCAAAGCTAAATTACTTGATGCCTCTCTACAAAAGGATGTATTATTTGGAGCTAATGCTGAGGAGGTATTAAGGAAAATGGAGGAAAAGGCTAAATCAATGCAAACAGTGAAAGATTTTCTACAGGTACAACCCCCACGTTTCAGTAGAAATTGGCCTTCCAAAAATTGGTCCTTTCCAGCCACGGACAGACCCCAAAGAGGTAGATACAGGCGCCTGAGGGGCAGAGGGCAATCCCAAGGATCGTTTAGAGGCAGACAATGGCAAGCTCCTACACAAAGAGGTGGTGAGGATAACTCGCAACCATTCAGAAAGCAAGCCCAATGACTTTCCCCTTTGCATGCCAAGCAAGACTCAAATGGCAGCACCCTTAGGCGGAAAACTGGCATTATTTTCAAAAAATTGGCATATTGTCACAAAAGACAAATGGATCCTGGACATTATAAACAGAGGCTACAGATTCCATTTTCACACCCTTCCAAAAATGAGAGGCATGCCAAACCTGCCACACAAAGGGCAGAGACACAAAGACAAATTTCAGATCTCATAGACATGAAAGCTATTCAGGAGGTACCTACGCACGAACAAGGTCAAGGTTTTTATTCCAGACTATTCCTGGTACCAAGGAAGGGAAAAGATTGGAGACCTATTTTGGACCTATCCATCCTAAACACATTTCTACTCGTACCAAAATTCAAGATGCTCACTCTACAGCAGCTTCTTCCCATGCTGGGCAAGGAGTCTTGGTGGGTAATATTGGACCTCAAGGAGGCATACCTGCATGTCCCAGTCAGACAAAATTACAGAAGATACCTCAGATTTCTTGCAGGTTCAACCCATTATCAATTCTCTGCATTGCCCTTTGGCTTATCTACTGCACCCAGAGTATTCACGAAATGCCTGGCATCAGTAATTGCCTACTGCAGACTTCAAGGGATACAAATATACCCCTATTTGGACGACTGCCTGATCCAAGCGGACAGCAAGCACATTTTTCTGAAACATCTGGCTTATGTAATAATGTTGAATTATCTGGGATATACAGTCAACAAAAAGAAATCAAGGCTAATACCCTCTCGGAAAATAATTTTCCTGGGTGCCAACTTGGACACAAACACCCAGATGGCCTACCTCATGCCAGAGAAGCAGGGGCAACTAACTCAATACTTCAGAACACTAGCAAATTGTACCAGGCTGACTGCAAGGAAAATCCTGCAGGCTCTGGGATTCATGGCATCTTGCATCTTACTAATCCCATGTGCAAAGCTGCATATGAGGAAACTTAAGTGGTACCTGAAAAACCTATGGTCTCAACACAGCCACAGTTTGGAAACGATACCACTAATTCCATGTCTTCAAAAGGAATTTCTGTGGTGGGCTCAAGCATGCCAAACAAACACAGGTCTCCCATTCAGCAAGCCTCAAGCAAATCAAGTCATCACAACAGATGCCTCAGACTACGCCTGGGGGGGCGCACATGACAGATCGGTGCATTCAGGGCAAATGGTCCCAAAAAGAAAAGCACCTTCACATCAATCAAAAGGAAATGCTAGCAGTAATAAATGCTATTATAGCTTTCAAAGACCTTCTGCAACCAGGTCAACTATTGATAAGAACGGACAACACCACAGTAATGTGGTACATAAACAAACAGGGAGGAACCCATTCATACCCCCTATGCAGACTGGCCATGTCACTTTGGAACATGGCCCTGGACTTACAAATCGAACTAAAAGCACAGTACTTGCCAGGCAAGGAAAACACGCTGGCAGACAACCTAAGCAGAAATATGACAGATCCACACGAATGGAAGTTGCATCCTCAAGTTTTTACAGAGATAATTCAAGCATGGGGAAGGCCAGACATAGATCTCTTTGCCTCCCACAAAAAATCACCAATTGACAAAATTCTGCTCAAGGATTTTTCATCCAAAGGCCTGGAGAGTCGACGCTGTCTCTTTCAGTTGGACATCAATGACAGTTTATGCCTTCCCTCCTCTTCCTCTGCTGCCCAAAGTTCTATTAAAAACCAGAGCAGACAGACCAAAGATGATTCTCATTGCTCCAGACTGGCCAAGACAACACTGGTACCCACTCCTGAGGAGCCTGATGCATTCCCCACCATGGACCCTGCCTCTAATGCCTCTTCTTCTGACTCAGAACAGCTTCAAAACTCTTCACAGTCAGCTAAAAACACTCAATCTAGCTGCATGGAAGATTCCTTAGCATCACAACAGACCCTACTTTCCAATGAGGTGCAGGATGTCATTTTGGAGGCGAGAAGGCCGTCTGCTAGAAAAGCTTAATCCGCAAAATGGAAACCGTTTTGTGTCTGGAATGAGAAAAAGGGCCAGGATCCTGGAAAACTGAATTTACCTCAAATATTACAGTATCTAGCTGAGCTGCTAAGCAGTGGACTTTCATTCTCCTCCATCAAAATCCATGCCTCAGCCATTTCTGCAGAATACAACACTGATCCACCCTTATTCTCTCACCCCCTCTTAAGACAGTTCCTCAGAAGGGCTAAGAATCTAAAACCCCCAAGGAAACAACAAATACCTGCTTGGGATCTCAATTTCATTCTAGAAAAACTGACCTTGCCTCCTTTTGAGCCAGCTGCCTCATCAGATTTGCAATAATTTGTCCTGGAAAACAGCTTTCCTTCTGGCTATTACCTCAGCTCGTAGGGTATCGGAACTACAAGCTCTCATGGCTGTGCAGCCTTTTATCATCTTCCATCAGGACAGAGTTTCCTTACGAACCAACCTGTCCTTTATGCCAAAAGTGGTATCCAGGGTAGCGTTGAATCAGGCTATACACTTACCTACCTTTTATCCTAATCCTCAAAACAAAGGGGAGAGATTACTACATTCCTTGGACATCCACAGACAACTGTGTTATTATTTGGACAGAACAAAGCCTTTCAGAAAATCAGAACAGCTCTTTGTGTCCTATGCTATAGGAGCTCAAGGAAAGCCAATTTCCAAACAGACAATCTCAAAATGGATAGCCCACTGCATATGCTTTTGCTATTCTTTTCATGGCAAAACTGTACCTACAGGCATCAGATCTCACTCCACAAGGGCCACGGCTACCTCTGCAGCTTTTCTCAGAGGAGTTCCTACCAAAGATATTTTGGAAGCAGCCACTTGGAGTTCTGTGCATACCTTCTCCAAGCACTACCACCTTCCACTATACTCCAAATCTAGAGCAGGCTTTGCCACTGCAGTCTTGCAGGGCATTCTGGCTCCTCCTAGTGCCTACCACCCCTTTCTTAGCTTTGGGATTCTACCCATCTGTTATGACTGCAGCTGTATGCACGATGAACATAGTACAGTTTTGTACCTACCATAAATGTAGATGTTCGAGTGCTAATACAGCTGCAGTCCAGGTTTCCCTCCCTCCTTCCCCTCTTGGGACAGGCCTATTGGCTAACATCTCCTCATGCAACCTGATTGGGGTATTCATTCTTAGGTTATAGGTTCATAGGTTCATACTAGGCTATCTGCCCTAGGGCATTTATAAGCCTAGCCAGAATGTGTTTGGCTTTCGCCACCCATTTTAAATTTATTTTGCTATGCCCTTTTTCAAGGTTAGTATACTATGCCTCTATCTAACAGTGACACAGAAGTGATACCCGGGGTAAACCTACGATCTCCCATCCACTCATCAAGATTCCTCTTGAAGAGAGTCAATGAGGGACTCTGCCTAACCTGGACTGGGATTTTATTCCAGAGTGAAGGGAGCCTCTGGGTTATGAATCTGTCCCTCCAGCATGTCCTATTTATTTCAGTGCTGAGGTTCAAGTCTCTCGAGCACGTAGCTCGATGGGATTTGGATTTTCTGAGGTGCAGCATGTCCATTAATTCCGGGTTGGACATGGCTTTCTACGTCAGGCACAGATCTCCTCTGAACAGGCGGTATGCCACTGAGTAGAGCTGGAGTTTCTTTAACCGGGCAGCATATGGCATCTATTTGAGCCCTCTTGGTGAGGTACTTTTGGGGTCTTTCCAGTTGCTACAGGTGTCTGGTAAGGTACATCCCAAAAGGGGCATTGTACTCAATTATGGGCCTGATGAGGGATGAGTAAAGAGGCACGATGACCTTCCCTGATCTAGATGTGAATCCCTTCATGATTAGGTGGGCTATATAAAATGTTTTTCTAACCACTTTGGCCACGTGGTTGTCAAATGAGAGATTGCTATCAACTTGGGTCCCCAGGTCCCTAATTACTTCTTCTGTACTTAATGGATTTCCACCTATGTGGTAATTTGTGGGCACTTTGTTTTTGCCAAAGGGGATGACTATACACTTTTGGCATTTAGCTTGAGGCCATGGCTCTGGCACCAGTTGTCTGTTTCTATGAGGCCCTTTTGGAGGATGCTTGTGTCGGCTGGAGAGTCAATTATGGCACCCAGTTTGCAGTCATCTGCGAACTTGGTCAGCCACAGTCCTTCCGTGTTGGCCTGTACCTCCGAGAAATATATACCGAACAAGAGAGGTCCCAGGACTGAGCCTTGTGGGACACCACTTGTAACTGGTTTGGAGTCTGACATGGCTCCAGCAATTCTAACCATGTGGGTTCTGTCCTTGAGCCAGTTTGCAATCCATCTAGTGACATAGGGGTTTATATTTAAGGTGGTGAGCTTATCTATAATGCCCGAGTGGGGTATTGTATCGAAGGCTTTTGCGAGGTCCAGGTAGGCTGTGTGGACCACCTTCCCCTCGTCAATGGCCTTGGTGACTGTTTCAAAGAAATCGACCAGGTTTAAGAGGCAGGATCTGCCCTTAACAAAGCCGAACTGGGTAGGATCCAGTGTTTGTAGGTCCCCAATATCTTTATTTATGAGGTCCATGATGATCCTTTCCATAGCTTTGCAGACCAAGCTAGTCAGGCTTATGGGGCGATAGTTTCCAGGATCCGTTGAGGCACCACCTTTATGGAGAGGGACCACTGTTGCTGTACGCCACTCTTTGGGCACATATCCTGTAGTAAGGCTGAGATTGAACAGTAGTTTTATGTTTGGTTTAGCTCTTCTTTGAGTTCATGTAGGACGGCCGGGACACCATCTGGTCCCATTGATGCTGTGTTTTTGCTTTGGAGGCGGCTCTTACCTGAGCATCTGAGATGTCAGGGGCAGCACTCTGCTGGGATAGATATTTGCCCTTTGGTGGGGAGGGGAGAAGTTTGCGCTGAACCTGTCAGCTAGGATGTTGGCAATGTCTGTGGGTTCGTGTATTTTTGTCATTTTGGACTAATTCTGAGCATATCTGGGAATTACCACCCAGGTTCCTAACATAACTAAAGAAAGCCTTGTGATTATCCTTAGTGTCCTGTGCAATTTTTCTCTCGAAGCTGGCCTTAGACAATTTTATGTGTGCCTGTAGTTTTTTGCTAATACTGATCAGTGATGCCTTCCCTTTTTGGGATTTTGCTTTATCATTTAGTACCTTCCTCCTTCTATTGTATAGTTTGTTTATGGCTGGGGTCCACCAGACAGGACGTCTGCCTTTGGAGGATTGGGTCTTGGTTTTATTTGGGATCGCATGATCCATGCATTCCTGAAGATGTTCATAGAATGCGTTTATAAAGGATTCTGCGGTCTGGGCTGTATTTTCCACAGGCCCGGGGCTTTCAAGCATTCCACCTCAGTTTTGAGCAGTGTAAAATTTGGTTTAGAGAAGTTTTTCACTGTGGTTTTCTGGGCAGGGGTGGGGTCGGGATCTGAATATCCAGTGAGATTAGTTTATGGTCTGATCTTACCAGTGAGGGATACACTTCTGGTCTGGAGCATAGAGTCCCCATGTTGGTGATGATCAGGTCCAGTATGTTTTCCCCTCTTGTGGGAGTTGTAACAAGTTGTTCCATAGCATTTGAGTTTATAAATTCTAGGAACCTTTGGGCTAGGGTGTTGGAGCTAGAGTAATGCTCCCAGTCTATGTTTGGGTAGTTGAAGTCGCCCAATATAATGGTGTTTGGAGAGACCTTCATATTTTCCAGTGTTCTCAGGAAGGCCGAGTGGGGTTCCTGGTTTTGGGAGGGTGGTCTGTAGCAGGCTATAAACTGGAAGGCAGTTTTACCCACTGTTAGTTGCACATGGATAGTCTCTGATGCTTCGTGCTTTGCCACCAACCTGGAGGTGTGGGGTATCTTTGATGAATATCGATACTCCCCCTCCTTTTGTGGTTCGGTCCAAGTTTTGGGGCCGAAAAGCATGGTATGAGGTATAACCTGGTAGTGCTGGGGTGCTCTCGGGAGCCCTGAACCAGGTTTCTGTTACTGCACAGATATCGATGTTCTCCATGCTAAGGAGAGTTTCGATCGTCTGCATCTTGAGGTTTAGACTTCTGGCGTTGAGTAGCATTACTGTTAGTTTCTTATCCCTTGTGATACCTATGGAGGTGGGTTTGTCTTTTGAGCCTTGCCTAAAAAAGGCACTATGGGGTAGCAAGAGCCTTTGCCAATATCCAAAGCCCAGGGTGACAGGTGCAAGCCGTCCCTAGCGAAGCATCGTGGCTTGTCGAGCATATCATCCCAAGCTGACAGGCATTGGATCCCCTTTGAATGACACCAGTACTTAAGCCAATTGTTGAAATTGATCATCTTGTCTTCATATTGTGGCATCATTCTTGGTGAGGGTAAGATGCTACTCAAGGTCAGGGTCATACCGGCCTGGGCTACATGCTCAGAGAGCTCCTTTATGTCTCTTTTCATGTAGTTCAGGGAGGTGCGTCTCAGGTCATTCACACCAGCATGGACAATGACTGAGTCATATTTGTACTTGCCTTGGAGTGACCTGAGTGCTTGTGTTATGTGGCGGATCCTAGCACCGACAGGCTGCTCACCATGACCCTCTCCTTGTTCAGCCTGGTGGCGGGACGTCAGTGTGCCTGACGATAGAGTCACCTATTACAAGTGTATCAGGTGTGTTGTTTAGTCTTAAGGGCTGTGACTGTTTGGCACACTGGCTTTGTGAGATATGTGTTGCACGTGTTTTGTTTTGGGGTAGCGGCTGCTTGGGTGTCTGCTTTGGAGGTCTCTGCTGCTTGCAGATCTTTATTTAGAGCCTCAGTATGTTTTTATGTGATTATGTGTTTGGTTTGCTGTCGTGGTAGGTCTATGTGAGACTGGAATTGTAGTGAGTATGGTTTCCTTCTCCTCCTGACTGGTTATGCCAGTACTGAGTTGAGAGAGCTTAGCCTCCAGTTTGGCTATATGGTTGCATCTCTCACATGTGTTGGAATTTGTTGGGAGGAGGAGAGGGTTGTCTGTGTACATGAGGCAGTTGTAACATTGCCTCAAGATTCCCAGATTCACCAGCTGGACCGGAGAGGAGATTGACAACTGACCTTTGGACATGCTAGAATAATATTGGGAATTCCTTAATAATTGAAAACCAGGGCCAGTGGGGAGTGAGGGTGTAGTGCTTTTAATTTTTAGTGCTGACTTATATAATTGCTTTAGTGAGCAAGTGCCAGGTAACTTAAGTGCAATGTGTTACAGGTAACTTAAATGCAAAAACGACAAACAGTAACTTTCTTTCAAGTGAAACAAGGAAATAAGTACAGTAAGCAATGCAGATATCACTAGTGAGCCACAGAAGCGATGAGAAGCCGCGTATTAGGTGGAATTAGCGTTCCAGGGAAATAACAAGCAAACAAACAACAAGCATATAAACAAAGCTATATTCAGCAGGCCTGGATCTAGTCTATGCTACAGCAAACAAGGTGTACCAATTTCAGTAAGATACAGTTCAAATATTCAGGCACTATAAACCTCTAACCAGAAATTCCCAGCTCAGAAGGGCAGAGTCCAGCCTCTTCTCCCACAAGAGTGCAGACCACAAACCTTCTTAATGTAAAATAACTGGCCTGAAGCCCAAGTGCCTAAACCAGAACTAATACACTTTAAGAATAACAGACACTGGGCTCTCAGTCAGCAGTTCCCAACTTAGAAGGATGAAAGCTACCTGTCCTGCCACCACAGTGCATGCCACAAACCTTCCTAATGTAAAACAACTGGTCTGAAGCCCAAGTGCTTAATCCAAAAGACTTAGAATGACAGCTAAACTTTAATCAAGTTACTACCAAGCAGTAATAAATACAATTGAATACTTTAGAGAATGCCTGGATTAGTGCTCAAGTTACACAAACAAAGCTAGATCCAGCAGGCCCGAATCCAGTCTATGCCACAGATGTATTTGCTTGCACTACTGTATTTTGATTATATGGCATTGCCTTATTACACAAATTTATGTATTGCCTTCCTTCTGGGGGCACCTGACATCTGGGGCAAGAAAAACTGAAGAAAATGGCGTTGGCTGGTTCTTTTATACCCCTGTCGCACTGACGTCAGGGAAGAAGCGACGACAACCGACGCCGGACCTAGACTTTGGAATTCGGCCGACCGAGGACCCGCCTGACGGCAGGAGAACCCATCTGTTATGACTGCAGCTGTATTAGCACTCTAACATCTACATTTATGGTAGGTACAAAACTGTACTTTCTGCCTGTGCATTCAAGTCATCCGTTATTACCAATTCATGCTATCCGGTTTTATTTAGAATGTCCTACAACTGCTGTTGAATGCACTCTTTTCCTTACTGTCACAACCATGCTGTGGAGTATAGGCTGAGATTATGAATACTGCTCTATCATTAGGCTGGAGTCTGATTTCCCGGGGACTGCCACTAATTCTGATGACATCTCTCACTGTCTTCTAAAGCCTCTTCCTCATCACAATTCACACCATTTCTAGCCTGTTCTCTTTTTCTTTAGTAGTCTCTGGAACCCAAGTGGCTGTGCTGCACTGCCCTTCCAATATTGTCTTGTCTGTATGCATAAGATGTCCAGCCTCCTCCTTACCAACTTGTCATCCACTTCCAAAGCTGTGTCCTGTCAGTGAACCTACATTGAGTGCAGCACTTAGTTCAAGAATAGCAGGTTGATGGTTTTATATCTAGCTTTCACTCAGAGTTATCCCAGGAAACCCAAGCTGAGCAACTTGACACTGGCCAGTCAGCAGTTTCTTAACTCAGGTTTGCTGTGGTTTATGGTAGGCACACACTGGCCAATAGGGGCACATACACCCCTCCCACCATTAGCATTGATTCCTGGTGTAGGTCAGAGTAGTCTTGGTCTTTAACTCACCACCAGCAAGTACTCATGCCCATTTGGAAACATTAATCAACACAAATAAATCACCTAGAGCCATACTTTGCACTGATTGGTCAGCCCTGCCATGGCATGCAGTCTGTGATCACTGTCCTCTCATGAGGATACTGCACATCACAGTAGATGCCCAAAGCAGTTGGTTTATATCTCCTATAGAGCACTATGTGGAGTCTGTGCTGCTGCCCACAGCTCCATTCTTTGGTGAGTTTCGGATGGAAGCATTCAGCACATTTTTCTGATGTGAGAGAAACCCCAGAGAGACGCAGGGAAATGCATTACTGCATACTATTAAAAGTAGTATCAAATAATTCTAGCTCACAGAATACAATTTTATCACAAATGAAAATTACACACATCCGAAATAATCCCGATAAATAAATGCCCATTTATCACTTTTCTCATCAGCAGATATAACCCAACAAGGTAACTTAGATCCCAATTCCAGAGTTTACTAGTCCCCCTTAGATCTAAACAATTATAGACATTCCGTATACATAGAAAAATTAGGAATTTCATTACCCTTGAGCTCGGATAGCACCTGTCTGACTTATTCTAACACCTTTCCCCTACCCACTATCCAACCTCTTCTTTAAAACTCCCTCGGATGCACTATATATATATTACCACATTACTTACCAACTCACTGCCACCTTCCCCTCACTGTCCCATGTATACCCACTAACTTTCCCCTCGACTAAGTTGAAAAGCTTTCCCTTAAAATGTCAATGAACCTCATGTTTATTTGTCTATAGTCTCCTCCTCTGACAAACTGGCTCGTATTTTTAGTTTTTCATTTCTTTGCTTATCTTCATTACATCTTCAAGATTATCTGGCTAGTTTTTTAAGTTTTTCATTTCTTGTCTTATCTTCAGTACATCTTCAAGATTACCTCTACTAAACATACTGTATGAACAATCATGTTACTACCTGCTATACTTTCAATTGTATGGCTAAGCCACTATACTTATGTAAATATCTTATGTAATCATATGTTATCTGCTATATTTTATAACTGTGCAAACCACAATGTTCATGTAAATATCTTATGTATAGTATTTTTGCAATTGTTCTGGAGCTTTTCTCCCTGGGCCTCTGCTGAAAATGGACAGCTCTGTCCAGTCGGACCTCCCTGGTAAACAAATGTAAAATAAAATAAACATTTCCCACAGAAATTGAAAGAATACTTGGCTTCTACTTGGACCTGCACAAGTGTTAACACTGAACAAGGATAACATATTAAAATCTCAAGCTAATGTGCAACCAGCAGTACATGTTTCTCCTGAAAAGTAAAAAAAAAAAAAAAGTCATCTATTCTCCCATTATATCCTTCCATCCCATTATCTTGTCTGCTTCTGTAAACTTCCTATCTTGCTGCTAGACCTCGTAAATGATTCTCCTACACACAGTTCTAAAACCTCGATTTCACACTCAGCCCAGTTATCCCATTTTACACTCAAACACAGAAATGTGAAATCAGCTCCTACAATAAACATGAAACTTATAAAATTTATAAATTTCAACTAGTCATATGTTTATATTACATGCACATTTACCTATATGACATCTGTATTATACAAACATCCTTTGAAACTAGTATCTTCAATATGTATACCAGTTACTTCATACTTTGAAATTGAATGTTTTAATTGTTAAAATGACTTCAATATGAAGACCTCTTACTGAGCACACTGAAAATATTAATGTTTTTCTATATGTTGCACTTTTCTTCCTAGAACTCCATAGAAACAGACCACTGGCTCAGTTGGGCTATGCTAATAAACAAATGTAAATTAAATATAAAATCCTTTAGGCCTAGCCCTCACACAGACATTGCATGTTGTACATTTCTTGCTCTCTTATGAGTTGCATCAGGCTCCTAGAGTGACCACATGGACAGTGACCACTACCCATGGAGTTTTCAATGCAAAGCAGGAAAAAGGCGTGGTTTGCCAGGTATTTCTTCTGTATCACATATGCATGCTTGCCTTCAAGAAATTTATAGAGTCTACAATCTACTTTACCGCATGTCTTTTGAGAGAGGAAATAGAAGCAGCAAGAAAAAAAAACATGTTACAATAAAGTTGTGTCCCATTTACCATAACTGTAGATGTTTGAGTAGATCAATGTTGCAGTACTGATTCTTAGAACTTTTTGCCATGCAAAAGCTCATGCCCAAGTTCGAGTCTATACATCACCTCTAGCCAATGAACATCCAAAGACTGATGTTTAGACATCAGGGTATAAGAAAAGCTTCCAGTGGCACCATATTCAGGTCTTTCTATGCACTAAATGATCACAGCACATCCTCCCCAGTTATCTGGATTTAAGCGAAAAGGAGGAACAAACCAAAGACAGAGAGGGAACGATGAGATAAGACTATCTTCAGAAAAAAATCCTCTAACCTTTGCATCCAGTAAAGGGGAGACAAGTGATTAGCAGACAGAGGGTTTGGAGGGTGGGAGTTATGTACTGCAACACTGATCTACTCGACTATCTACAATTATGGTAAAAGTGACTATGAAGAACACAGTACTATTGTGTCCATGTTGCAGTACTGATTCCTGAGAGGACTCCCAGAGCTAAAAGTTGGGTTGTGAGCCATCTTGATGACCTTATGAAATAAGATTTTGCAGGATGGCAGTTGTGAACTTCTGTAGCTGCTTGCTGCATTGAGAGGTGAGCAGGTCTACTGATGGGATTCTTCAGTGTATGGTTAGATCCAGAAACACCTCTCTCTTCACCGCATCCAGTCACTGGGATCTAGAGGGTTCCTGCTTAAAGAATCTGCCAGGATATTGTTCTGGCCCAGAACATAAGAAGCAATGAGGATCAGTCCTATTTATTGAGCCAGCATCCATATTTTCTCAGAAAGGTTGCAATGAGGGTAAGACAAAGCTCCCCTTGTTTTTTTTTTACATAGCATATCATTGTGGTGTTTGTCCATATTTGAAGGGTCCCTGGGGTTAAGTTTTGCCAAAAAGCTATTAAGGCCAGGTAGACTGCTAGTAACTCCTCCTTACTTATATGCAACTTCCCCTACTGTGAGGAGCAAATACCCTGCACTTTTAAGGAATCCTAGTGGGCTTCCCATGATATGGTTGAACTGTCTGTGGTGATGGTCTTGCCTGTTTCTGGTACAGTGAAATGTGCTCCATGAGTTCCTCTGTATGTTCTTGCGTCATATGAGTTCCCTTTTCAGGCATGGAAGGAGAGGAAACAGGTTTTCCAGGGATTGGGAATACTATCCCTAAACATTTTTCAGGAATCACTACAGTTTCCTCATGTGTAACTTTGCAAATGAGATCATTGTATTTATTTCTCATTTGTTTTCTGGGAAAGTCCAACTTAGAATGAAGCCAATTTTCAGCAGAGGAGAAACACTCCAAACACATGTCTTTAAAACTTGGGAGGCAACCCACTCGAACACAGGGAGGGCATGCAGACTGCACAGAAGGCGCCCCAGCCAAGAATTGAATCTGAGAACCTCTTGCTGTGAGCTGACAATGCAACCGCTACATCAATGCGCCACCCATGGCATGAGAATGCAGGTTGCCATGTACCACAGTATCCTCAAATTATCTTGCACTGATTAGGTCCTTTGGAAGCAGACTGATTAGATAGACTGTCAAGTTAGCAATCTTGTCTTAGGATAGGAAGGTTTTCTGTTGAACCAAATCAAAGAAGCCTCCCAGAAAGATGATCCTTGGCTGAGGAAGACTTTGGGATTTTTGAAAATTTAAGGAGAGATCTACAGTCTGAAAACAATCTACTGTGATCTGTAAAGCATGTAGTGTGTCTGATGTGGATCCTCCCTGAATAAGACAATCATCTAAGTAGGAGTAAATATGAACCCCTAGAGTTCTGCAGTCTGTTACTAGAGGAGCTAGACATTGTGAATACTCTGGAAGCAGTAGATAGCCCAAATGGTAGGAACTCAGAACTGGAAGTGGGAACCTGTTAAAAATTGTATGTACTTCCTGTGACTTTCTGCTATGGGGGCATGGAGGTAAACGTCTTTTAGGTCTAAAATCACCATAGAGGCATCTTGGAAGATCATGGGTAGTAATTTTTGCAATGTAAGCATTTTGAATTTTGGAACATTGAGGAAGTTGTTTAGCTTTGAGAGGTCCAGGATGGGCCTCAGGTGCCCTCTTTTCTTGGAACTAAAAATATCCTTTTCCTCTTTTCTTGTAAAGCAGGCTGGATGGATCTTTGATTAAACAGTTCCCTGAGAATAGGTGGCAAGAGGCTTTCTTGCTCTCTTGGTGGCTATAGAATGCCAAAGGGTGGTGCTTCTCTGATCTGAATACATACTCCTCTACAGTGATTAGGACCCATTGGTCCATGGTGATGGATTTGCACTGGTTTAAGAAGAGAGTTGAGTTTTCATGCCAGAGGCTTGGAGGGGAGAGGGGTAAGGGAAGGTGCGGTAGAACTTAGTCACAATTGTTCTTTGATCTGGGTGTGCTCTCTGGACCCCCCTGCTCTGATTGATGTTCATCGTGTTTCACTGTTGCAGTCATTACACTTGGGTTATCCTGCTGGCAGGCTACCCACAGTCGGCCTGAATTCCAAAGTCCTGGTTCGGCGTCGGTTGCTGTCGTCTCTTCCCTGATGTCAGTGCACCAGGGGTATAAAAGATGCAGCCAATGCCATTTTCTTCAGTCTTTCTTGCCGTGCAGTGCCCGAAGCAAAAGTAGTTCGCAGGTGCTGGTCGGCCGACTCCTGAGATTTTTGAAATCGAATTTCAGATCCGAAGTCTTCATTAAAGCTAAGTACCCCGTTGGGGAAACTTTTTTCTTGCTCCAGACCGATGTCAGAAAAAGTTAACAATTGTATTTCTTGTGGAAAGCAAATACCTCATAAGGATTTTTATTCTTACTGTATTCCTTGCCTAGGCCGTGATCACAACATTGCTAGCTGTCGGTTTTGTGCTAGATTTAACCAACGCACTATTAAGCGTCGGTACGATTTTGCATGGTGGTGCTGCGGTAGCGTTGTCGCCTCACTGTGAGACGCTGTCTGGTTCGATTCCCAGCTAGAGCATCTTCTGCGTGGAGACATGCGTGAATGGGTGTACCTTCGTTGAAGGTTGTGCGTCAGGGCTGGTAACTCGGCACGTAAACATCAACTACCAATCATTAGCGGACCGGAGTTCCGCTGTGGCGACCCCTAACCGGGAAAAGCCGAAAGACACAAACAAACTATTTTGTCTTTCATTACTTTGGCCGAAGATTTAATTATATAATGCCGTTGGAACAGCCGAAGACCGGAGTATATAAAAAGTGCAAGGAAAAGGACAGGCATCCGAGGTCCAAAACCGGCGACAAGGCCTCCGCTAGGCCAGTCGCCAGTTCTCAGTGAGGCGCTTTCGCAGCCCCTGACACCCGCTACCTCAGAGCCACAGGCCACTTCAGATTCCCACATGGAGACAACTAGGCATCTGGATACTCAAGGTATTGGACCCTCGGAAACTATTCCCTCAGATGGGTCCAGAGCCGCTGAGCAGGCATCGGCTTCTGAGGGTGTTTTCAGACCTACAGTTATATGTCAAGCCAACCTCATCTTTCAAGGCAAAGACTAAAGCAGCTTTTAAGACAAAGAAACAGGTTCAGCATTCTCCTTGACAGACTTCCATGCCTAAGAAACGGATGCTTAAAATGGCCGAAGACCTAATTACATTGATCAGGGTTTCCCATCCCCCTCCTGATAAGAGGCCTAGGCAAGACATAGAATATGATTCTTCTGATCAGGTTTCCATTTCCTCTGACTCCTCTTCAGAACAGGGATACTCTCTTCCTCCCTATGAGGATTCTGATGCTGAATAATCTATTCCTTCAGCCTCTCCTCCTGAGGATTATTCTTTTGGGGAAACCCTGCATACCATGAGGGAGCAGTTTCACTGGTTGAGCCAAGATTACTCAGAATCTAAGAAAAGGCTCAGAGACTTTCTTTTACTACCTCAGCACAGACCTCTTGCTATTCCACCTGTTCTAGACATTGTAAATGTATTTTCAGAGTCCGGCCTGTCTCCTGACTCTTTACCCCCTGCACCTGTTAAGCCAGACAGGTACTACAGGGTTCCAGATTCTCATAAATTTCTTTATAAAAACCCTGCTGCTGACCCAGAAACTATATCTCAGGATCCCAAAGGGGTCAAGGCTTCCACTGCAAAAAACCCTGTCCCCTCTGATAGGGATTCTAGGGCATTGGACAGATGGGGGAAAAAAGTTTACACTTCTGCTACCTTGGCTGTAAGGGCTTTAAATTGTCAGTTTCATTTGCTTAAATATCAGCAATACTTAATGTCACTGCTTAAACAGAAAATGTTGACAAATTCTGAAGGTACAGAAAACAAGGAAATGCAGGATTTATTGCATGCAGCTGAACAAGTGGGAAAGCATACGTTGCAATGTGGTTTTGATTCACTGGAGGCCTCTTGCAGGGCCGCTGTTACAGGTTCTGTCATTAGATGGCATGCTTGGTTAAAGGAACAGAATCTGCCTGATCATGTTAAAGCAAAATTAATGGATGCTCTATTACAGCATGAAACTTTGGTGTTAAGGCAGAAGAGGTGTTGAAGAAAATGGAGGATAAAGCGAAATCTATGCAGACAGTTAAGGATTTCTTACAGGTACAGCCACCCAGATTTAGCAGGAACTGGCCTACTAAGAATTGGTCCTTTCCAGTGTCAGACAGGCCACAAAGAGGCAGATACCGATGTCCTAGAGGCAGATCCCAACCCCAAGGCTCATACAGGCCTAAACAATTGGGTGCTTCTACCTCCAAAAGTGGAGAAGACAAATCACAGCCATATAGGAAACAGTCCCAATGACTTTCCTCTGACAATGCCAAGCACCTATCTTTTGGCAGCACCCTTAGGAGGAAAACTAGCACTTTTTTCACAAAATTGGCACATGATCACCCAGGACAAATGGGTCTTGAATATAATGTCTCCACTTTCACACCCTTCCAAAGACAGAAGGTATGCCAGACCTGCCACACAATCAATGGGCAGAGGCACAAAAACAAGTTTCATCTCTCATGGACATGAGGGCTATGCAACGAGTACCACAGCAAGAGCAGGGACAAGGATTTTACTCAAGACTTTTCTTGGTACCCAGAAACGACAAAGCTTGGAGACCAATACTGGACCTGTCTATTCTAAACACTTTTCTGGACGTTCCAAAATTCAAAATGTTGACTCTGCAGCAGCTTCTTCCCATGCTGGGCAAGAGGGCTTGGCTTGTAACTTTGGACCTCAGAGGCATACCTGCATGTCCCAATCAGACAATCTTGCAGAAGATGCCTCAGATTCATAGCTGGTTCAATGCAATGCCAATTATCTGCACTGCCCTTTGGCTTATCTACTGCGCCCAGGGTCTTCACAAAATGCCTGGCACCAGTAATTGCATTTTGCTTTGCAGACAAAGAGGAATCCAAATATATCCTTACTTGGACGACTGCCTTATTCAAGCAGAGAACAAGGACATTCTACTGGAGCATCTGGTGTTTGTAAAAAGATTACTAATTTGCCTAGGGTACACAGTAAACGAAAAGAAATCAAAACTGGTACCCTCTCAAGAGAAAATATTCCTGGGTGCAAGCTTAAATGCAGCTGCCCAGATGGCTTATCTCACACCAGACAAAGGCAACTGACTTCTTACTTCAAAAAGATGGCAACAAAGACCCAGTTATCTGCTAGACAAATTCTGCAGGCTTTTGGCTTCATGGCATCCTGCATTCTGCTAATACCATATGCAAGACTGCATATGGGGAAGCTACAATGGTATCTAAAAAGTGTTTGGAAATTGCCACAGCCTGGAAGCATTAATTACCCTCATTCCCTGCCTGCAACAGGAGTTTCGATGGTGGACACAGGCCTGTCACCACAACAAGGGACAGCCATTCACTTTACCCACAGCCAGGCAGACACTAACAACAGATGCATCAGATTATGCCTGGGGGGCCCACATGGCAGGAAAATGTATTCAGGGCACATGGCCCACAAGCCAAATGCATCTTGATATCAATCAAAAAGAGATGCTAGCTGTACAGAATGCCCTGACAGCCTTCAAGGAACTACTTCACCCAGGACAACTGCTGATAAAGACAGACAATACTACAGTCATGTGGTACATAAATAAGCAAGGAGGCACACATTCCTACCCTCTCTGCAGACAAGCCATGACTTTGTGGAACACAGCATTGACTTATCAAGTACACCTGCAAGCACAATTCCTGCCAGAAAAGACAAATACTCTGGCAGATGAACTAAGCAGAAACCTCCTGGACCCTCACGAGTGGAAACTAGATCCTCAAATCTTCAGCATGATAACAAGGAAATGGGGATGCCCAGACATAGATCTGTTTGCCTCCCCTCACAACTGCCAACTACAGAGATTCTGCACAAGGACTTATCACAAACAAGCATGGAAAGTGGATGCAGCCTGGACATTGCCTCTAATTCCTCATTTACTTACCCAACAAAACAATCAGATCCTGCACAGCCAACTCAGAACCTTAAATCTGGCTGCTTGGCGGATAATATAACCACTCAGAACACACCTCTCTCTAAAGCAGTTATGGATGTTATTTTGGAGGCCAGGAGGCCCAGCACCAGAAAATCTTATGCAGAAAAATGGAAGAGATTTAGTGCTTGGAACCAGGCACAAGGAATTGACACGCTTGTACCAAATATTCCTCAGATTTTACAATATCTAACTGAGATGCTGGACAAAGGTCTATCCTTCTCATCGATTAAGATCCATGCCTCTGCCATTTCAGTTCATTACAATACGGACCCACCTATTTTTTCACATCCACTGCTAAGGCAGTACCTCAGAGGGGCCAAAAACATAAGACCTCCAAGGAGAACACCAATACCTACATGGGACCGCAATTTTGTCTTGGAAAAGTTCACACTGCCTCCTTTTGAGCCAGCCAATACAGCCGAGATAAAATTCTTATCATGGAAAACAGCTCTGCTCCTAGCAATAACTTCAGCAAGAAGAGTCTCCGAGTTGCAGGCATTAATGGCTGTGGAACTTTTTATTATTTTCCATCCAGACAGGGTTTCTCTAAGGACAAACAAAATTTATGCCTAAGGTAGTGTCCAGTGTGGCTCTTAACCAAACTATTCATTTGCCTACCTTTTATCCAAACCCACAGAATAAAGGGGAGAGACTTCTGCATTCTTTGGACATGCACAGACAGCTACGCTTCTACTTTGACAAAACTAAAGCTGTCAGAAAGACTGAGCAACTTTTAGTGGCATATGCTGCAGGATCACAAGGAAAGGCTATTTCAAAGCAGACTATTTCAAAATGGATAGGCCACTGTATTTGTTTCTGCTATTCACAACATGGCAAATCAGTGCCTAAGGGCATTAGGCCACATTCAACCAGAGCAGCAGCCACTTCAGCAGCCTTCCTCAGAGGAGTACCAACCAGGATATTTTGAAGGCTGCAACTTGGACTTCAGTGCACACTTTTACAAAGCACTACCATTTACCTCTTTACTCTAAATCCAGAGCAGGCTTTGCCACTGCAGATGTCCTTCAAGGATGCATCTGCAGTCATCACATATGGGTTGTCCTGCCTCAGGCAGCCCTTCGGTCGGCCGGATTCCAAAGTCTGGGTCTGGCGTCGGCTGATGTCGCACTTTCCCCGACGTCAGAGCGCCCGGGGTATAAAAGCATCAGCCGACGCCATCTTCCCCAGTCTTTCTTGCCGCGTGGTGCCCAAAGCAGAAGCAGTTCGCAAGTGCCGGTCGGCCATCTCCTGTAATTCAGCTACCGAAGACTTCAAAAAGCTAAGTACCCCGTTGGGGACTCTTTCTTGCCTCAGCCGATGTCAGATAAAGTTAATAATTGTTTAACTTGTGGGAAACAAATACCTCATAAGGATTTCCACTCTTACTGCCTCCCCTGCCTAGGCCCAGACCACGTCTCGGCCTGTTCAGCCTGTGCTTCCTTCAACCGACGCACTCTTAGACGTCGGGTGGAGTTTGCAGAGGAATTTTTGGGACTAGTTTTTCATATAAGATGCCGTCGGAGACTCCAACTTCTCATTTAGTTAAGAAACGGAAGGACAAGGACCGACACACGCGAGCCGCGGTTTCGGCTGAAACCACGGCCAGGCCTACCGCGAGTGTCTCTGTCTCGGCTGAAACAGAGTCCTTGGTACTCCCAATTACCAAAACCACTCAACCGACTACCTCGGTCCCGGAGGCCCTGGCTGAGTCTGTTATTGAATTTCCAACAGAAACTGGTGTCCTGGAACCTTCCGACACCATTCCTTTAGACAAGTCTACACCAGCACGTGGTGCAGCCAGGCCTCCTGCATCCATGTCCATTAAGGCATTCTCCAGGGCTAAAGCTGCTAAACTCTCAAAAGCTTTGCCTCCCAAGGTTATCCCTCAGGGACCCTCTACTGGTTCACAGATTTTAAGCTTAGCAGAGGATCTTATTTCTTTAATTAGGGGTTCTCAACCTCATCCGGACAGGGGCTCTCAACCTCTTCCAGACAAAAGGCCCAGGGTTGAGCCCTCTGATCCCCACTCCTCAGATGAGGCCTCTGATGGCTCTACTCTCTCGGACCACCAGGAGGAGGCTTTTTCAGCCTACGAGGATTCTGATGCAAAGGAATCTATTCCCTCGGCCTCCCCTCCTGAAGAGTTTTCCTTTGGGGAGACGCTACACACCATGAGAGAGCATTTCCAATGGCAGGGCCAGGAATTCTCTGATTCCAGGAAAAGATTAAGGACCTTTTTACATTTGCCTCAGCATAGACCTTTAGCTATTCCTCCTGTTTTGAATGTCATTGATGTGTACTCTGACTCTAGCACAACCCCTGATTCTCTCCCTCCGGCTCCTGCCAATCCCGATAGGTACTACAGGGTCCCGGACTCACATCTTTACCTTTACAAGGCCCACTCTGCTGATCCAGAAACTATTTCCCAGGGCCCTAAAGGGGTTGCAGCTTCCACTGCTAAAAATCCTCTCCCCTCTGAAAGGGAGTCCAGAGCTTTAGAGAGATGGGGTAAAAAAGTGTATACGTATGCTACTCTTTCTATGAGGGCATTAAATTGTCAATTTCATATGATACAGTACCAAGAGTATTTGTTAGATGAATTGCATAAAAAACTGTCTTCACCTGACCCCCTAGACCACAAGTCCCTTCAGGATCTGGTACATAACTCACAACAGGTTAGCAACCATTTCTTGCAATGTGGTTATGATGCATTGGAAGCTTCATGTAGGTCAGTTATGACTGGTGCAGTCATACGTAGGCATGCTTGGCTGAAGGAACAATCTCTGCCAGACCATGTTAAAGCAAAGCTGCTGGATGCTCCTCTGGAAAAGCAAAAGTTATTTGGCTCCACGGCTCAGGAGGTCCTAAAGAAATTTGAAGAAAAGGCAAAATCCGTACAGTCAAAGATTTTCTCCAAGTACAACCACCAAGATTCAGCAGGAATTGGCCTTTCAAGAATTGGTCCTTTCCAGGCACAGAGAGGTTTCAGAGAGGCAAGAACAGGCGTGCCAGAGGTAGAGGGCAAGCTAGAGGCTCCTACAGAGGGCATCAATGGCAACCTCCCAACCAGAGAGGTAATGCAGGACCTTCAACTGCTGTACAAGGACAGGCTCAATGACTTTACTTTGACACCGCCAACCAGGGCTCAATTGGAAGCACCTTTGGGCGGAAAGCTTTCTTTATTCTCAGAAAATTGGCACAGTATTACAAGGGACAAATGGACACTACAAATAATAGACAAAGGATACAGGTTTCATTTCCACATATTACCAAAAAGAAAGGGCATGCCAGACCTGCCACCGAATCAAAGGGCAGCGGATTTGAAACAAATTTCCAGCTTAATACAAATGAAAGCTATAGAAAAGGTTCCTCTCTCAGAACAAGGCCAAGGCTTTTATTCCAGGCTATTCCTTGTTCCAAGAAAAGAAAAACAATGGAGGCCTATTCTCGACTTGTCCGCACTGAATACTTATCTCATTGTGCCAAAGTTCAAAATGTTGACTCTACAGCAGCTCCTTCCCATGCTGGGCAAGGGGTCTTGGCTGGTAACTCTAGACCTCAAGGAGGCATACCTGCATGTCCCTATCAGACAAAGTTGCAGAAGACACCTCAGATTTCTTGCAGGGTCAGAGCATTATCAATTCTCAGCATTGCCCTTTGGCTTATCTACTGCACCCAGAGTATTCACGAAATGCCTGGCATCAGTAATTGCACACTGCAGACTTCAGGGGATTCAAATATACCCATATCTGGACGACTGCCTTATACAAGCGGACAGCCAGCAAACTTTGGTAAAACACTTGAATTATGCCATCCACCTACTTCAGGCCTTGGGATATACAGTCAACTTTCACAAATCAAGACTTGTTCCATCCCAAAGAATAACCTTCCTGGGTGCAGATCTAGATACAACCACCCAAATGGCCTTCCTCACAGAAGAAAAACAAAGCCAACTACCAGATTACTTCAAAAATCTGACAAGACAAACCCAGCTGACTGCAAGGAATATCCTGCAGGCCCTGGGTTGCATGACTTCTTGCATCCTTCTGATTCTGCAAGCAAGACTACATATGAGGAAACTACAATGGTACCTAAGGAGTTTATGGACTCAGCACAGTCACAGCCTGGAAACCTTGATACCACTTATTCCATGCCTTCAAAAGGAATTTCTGTGGTGGGCTCAAGCAAGCCAGTCAAACAGGGGTCTGCCTTTCAGCAAACCAATAACCAGCCAAACCATTACAACAGACGCTTCAGACCACGGATGGGGAGCGCACATGGAGGGCAGATGCATTCAAGGTCTATGGTCACAAAAAGAGCTACGCATGCACATAAACCAAAAGGAAATGCTGGCAGTGATACATGCAGTCGAAGCCTTCAAACCCTTTCTGCATCATGGCCATCTGCTTATAAGGACAGACAACACCACGGTTATGTGGTACATAAACAAGCAAGGAGGCACCCATTCCTATCCTCTTTGCAGGCTGGCAATAAATCTATGGGAACTTTCCTTGAAACTCAATATACAGCTACAATCCCAGTTTGTGCCAGGGAAAGACAATATACTGGCGGACAGCTTAAGCAGAAATATCATGGATGCACACGAATGGATGCTGCACCCAGACATCTTTCTACAGATAACACAATCATGGGGGAGGCCGGACTTAGATCTTTTTGCCTCCCCCCACATTCATCAACTGAAGAAATTCTGCTCAAGGACATACCACCCACAAGCATGGAAAGTGGACGCCCTCTCTTTCAGCTGGAGAACTAGTGTATGCATTTCCACCTCTCCCATTAATGACCAAGGTTTTACTGAAGATCAGGACAGAGCAGCCAAAAGTGATTCTGATAGCTCCGGACTGGCCAAGACAGCACTGGGTACCCACTCTTAAAGAGCATGTCATGCACAAAACCATGGCCTCTTCCTCTATGGCCACTTCTACTGACACAGCACAATTACAAAACTCTGCATTCCAACCTGAAAACCTTGCAACTAACAGCCTGGAAAATACCTTGACTCCTCCTCAGGACAAGCTATCCCAGAGAGTGAAAGATATTAATATGGAAGCTCGCCGGCCTTCCACAAGAAAGGCATATTCAGCAAAATGGAAAAGATTTCACATTTGGAACACCACAAAGGGCCTAGATGTGACAGTGATGAACATGGCACATATCCTGGAATACTTGGCAGAAATGTTCCAGAATGGTCTGTCTTACTCTTCCATTAAAATTCATGCTTCAGCAATTTCAGCAGAGTACAATACTGATCCACTTGTCTTCTCTCATCCTCTCCTAAGACAGTTTCTAAGAGGAATCAAAAACATCAATCCTCCAAGGAAACCACCTCTACCTACTTGGGACCTTAACTTCGTGTTGGAAAAACTAACACTGCCTCCCTTTGAACCAGCAGCATCTGCAGAAATACAGTTCCTGTCTTGGAAGACTGCTTTCCTTCTGGCCATAACCTCAGCAAGAAGAGTATCTGAGTTACAGGCCCTTATGGCAGTACAGCCATTTCTTATTTTTCATCAGGACAGAGTTTCATTGAGAACCAATCCTACATTTATGCCAAAGGTGGTATCCAGGGTTTCATTAAATCAAGCTATTCACTTGCCTACCTTCTTTCCAAATCCACAAAACAAAGGGGAGAAACTTCTGCACACCCTGGACATACACAGACAGTTGCGCTACTACTTGGACAGAACTAAAGGTTACAGAAACATTGACCAGCTGTTGGTAGCTTATGCTGCTGGTACACAAGGAAAAGCAATTTCCAAACAGACAATTTCAAAATGGATAGGGAATTGCATTCGTTTTTGTTACTCCTTTCAGGGAAAAACTATGCCAGCTAACATTAGACCTCATTCCACGAGAGCCACAGCCACCTCCACAGCCTTCTTAAGAGGGGTGGCTACCAAGGACATTTTAGAAGCTGCTACATGGAGCTCCATGCATACATTTGCCAAGCATTACAATTTACCTTTATATTCCAGATCCAGAGCAGGCTTTGCTATGGCAGTCCTGCAGGGCATTTTAGCTACACCATCCTTTACATAGTTCCTCCACCCCAGATTGGCTATGATATTCTACCCATATGTGATGACTGCAGATGCATCCTTGAAGGACATAGTACAGTTTTGTACCTACCATAAATGTAGATGTCCGATAGGTATGCATCTGCAGTCAGGTTTACCCTCCCTCCTTCCCCTCTGTGGTATTTCTTGGGTACTTACCCCTCTTATAGCTAGCTGGGGTGATCTATTATGGTGTATTTGTTTTTATATTATTGTGCATGTTGGATTTTTAGATGCATCTCTCCAAATTTAGCCTTCCTTAGAGAGCACCTGGCATCTGGGGCAAGAAAAACTGAGGAAGATGGCGTCGGCTGATGCTTTTATACCCCAGGCGCTCTGACGTTGGGGAAAGTGCGACATCAGCCGATGCCGGACCCAGACTTTGGAATCCGGCCGACCGAAGGGCTGCCTGAGGCATGACAACCCATATGTGATGACTGCAGATGCATACCTATCGGACATCTACATTTATGGTAGGTCCAAAACTGTACTTTCTGCAGGGCCTCATAGCCACTCCTAATTCTATTTAGGCCCAGCCACCCAACCTCAGCTTTGGGATTCATCCCAAGTGCAATGACTGCAACAGTGAAACACGATGAACATGGTACAGTTGTGTACCTACCATAAATGTAGATGTTCGAGTGTATTCACTGTTGCAATCCAGGTTACCCTCCCACCATCCCCCTTTCATTGCTGGGACTTATCTGTACTTCTCTATTCTATACAACCTATGTGGTGTATTTGCTTGTAGATGAAGGTAATGTTTGTTAGTGCATGCTTTTTTATAAGCAGAATTTTTTTAGCCTACCCTTTTGAGGGCACCTGACATCTGGGGCAAGAAAAACTGAAGAAAATGGTGTCGGCTGCATCTTTTATACCCCTGGCACACTGATGTCAGGGAAGAGGCGACAGCAACCGACGCCGGACCAGGACTTTGGAATTCAGGCTGACTGCGGGTAGCCTGCCAGCAGGATAACCCAAGTGTGATGACTGCAACAGTGAATACACTCGAACATCTACATTTATGGTAGGTACACAACTGTACTTTCTGGCTGACATCATCTAGGTTGTCTTGGTCTTTTGCCATAGGGAACTCTTCCCTTGTCTTGTCTAGGTGTAAAAGGCCAAGGTTTTGAAGGGTAATTCCTGCTACATTTTGGGGTCAGAAAAATGTAAATTTTTTTCATTTTTAAATTTACTTCCTTTTTTTAATCCAGTTTCTCAAAAATGTGTTCAGCTGGAGGACCAAAAAAAATGTTTTTGTCTCATGGAGCATTCAATTCAGCCTTTACCTGATCTGACATGGGCTGGGTCCTGAGCCAGAAATGTCTGTGGATGAGACCCTGTGGAGCTGCTCTGCAAGAAGCATCTAAGGCATCGCAGTCACATTTTAGGGAGTGTCTGGAGACTTGTAAAGCTTCTCTGGTTATCTCCTGAACTTCCTTAGATAAGGTTCTATCTGCAACAGTCTATCCTAGCTAGCATTTTGTCTTGAAGAGATTCAAGGTACTTTAGCATATGGAATTGACAATTCAAAGCACTCACTGCTAAGATGGCAGACGTATACACTTTCCTCTGAAATCTGTCCAATAATCTAGTTTCCCTGTCGAGCAGTGATGTCTTGTTAGTCCCTTAGATGCACCTTTTGTGGATGCAGGGAAGACTACAGGAGAGTCAGCTTTTAGTTTTTTGAAGAGTTGCTTGTGAGATTCAAACACTCTCTAAATCCTGACTGGCTTCCTAAGAGCAGGGTGTAGAGAAAGTACAGTTGTGTACACTTACCATAAATGTAGATATTTGAGTATGTTCACTGTTGCAGTCACCTGTGGGTTATCTCTGCTGTGGTAGTCATCGGTCGGCCTGAATACCAGAGTCAATGTTTTTGTGCACCGGCTGCTGTTGCCTGTAGTCTGACGGCAGGTCGCCAGTGCTATAAAGCAAGGCAGCCAACGTTATTACATCAGTTTTTCTTGCCCTAACCCATCAGAAGCACAAGGGAAAAGAGAGAATTGGCCCTGATGGCTAAAAGCCACCTTGGGAAGCTTGTGTCCCCCTAGGGGAAGATGTTAAATGGGGGATGGAGGGAGGGAAACCAAGACTGCAACAGTAAATACACTCTAGCATCTACATTTATGGTAAGTGTACACAACTGTACTATGTTCTTTGTGTTTCACTGTTGCAGTCATCACCTGTGGGAGGATTCCCAAATCTGTGGAAAAGGGTGGAAGGATAAGTTGAGTCCTAGGTATTGGTCAGGAGCCCCTGTGGAATTGCAGAAGCAAATCCTGCCCTAGACTTAGAAAAGAGTGGTAGGTGGTAATGCTTTGTAAAGGTATGGACAGATGTGCAGGTGGCTGCTTCCAAGATGTCCCTGGTAGGTACTCCTCTGAGGAAGGCAGTGGAAGTGGAGGTTGCCCTAGTGGAGTTGGTAAGGATACACTTAGGGATGGGTTTCCCATGTAGTCTGTAGCAGAAATGGATACAGTGTGAAATCCATTTGAAAATGGTTTGTTTGGAGATGGGCTTCCCCTCTCCACCTGGGGCAAAGCTTACAAGAAGCTGGTCTGTTTTTCTGAATGGCTTAGTATGGTCCAGATCGTGTCTTGAGTTGTCTGTGCATGTCTAGTGAGTGCAGAATTCCTTTCCCCTTGTTTGGAGAGTTTGGAAAGAAGGTGGGAAGGTGTATGGCCTGGTTAAGGGTCACATCAGATACCACCTTGGGCATAAAGGAGGGGTTAGTCCTCAGGGAGACTGTCTGCATGGAAAATTATGAAGGGCTCAACAGCCATGAGAGCTTGAAGTTCTGAGACCCTTTTGACTGAGGTGATAGCTAGTAGGAAGGCAGTCTTCCAAGAGAGGTATTTCAATTCTGTAGAAGCAGCAGGTTCGAAAGGAGGCAAGGTTAGTTTCTCTAACACACAATTCAGGTCCCAGGGTGATGTCGGAGGACTTCTGTGAGGCCTGACATTAGAAGCCCCTCTGCAGAATTGTTTAATCTAAGGATGAGAGAAGAGGTGTGGGTTCGAATCATAATGGGCAGAGATGGCCAAGGCATGGATTGTAATAGAGGAGAAAGAGAGGTCACTATTGAGCAACTCTGCTAGGTAATCCAGAATGAGAGGGAAGGAAGGTTGGGAGGTACTACCCCCTTTAGATTGTTTCCAGGAGCAGAATCTTTTCCATTTTCCTGCATATAATTTTCTTGTGCTGGGCCTTCTGGCCTCTGTAATGATGTCCAAGACCTGTTTGATTAACAGAGACTCCTTGTTAGTTTTTAGTATATAAGCCATGCTGAAAGTTTGAGAGTCTGTAGGTCTGGGTGCAGTACCTTCCCCCTCTCCTGGGTCAAGAAGTCTGACATCAGGGGAAGCTGTTTGGGGGCTGTAATGTCAGACTGTGTAATTAGGGGTACCAGTGCTGTATGGGCCAATCTGGAGCAATGAGGGTAGCTTTTGGTCTCTCCTTTTATTTTGATCAGATCCTTGGGAATAAGGGGCAGAGGAGGGTATGTATACACAGAGGGAGCTCCAGAGGAAGGTCAAGGCATCCACCTTCCATGCTAGGAGGTGATACTCCCTGGTACAGAACTTCTGCAGCTGGTGGTTGAGGTGCAAGGCAAAGAGGTCCACTTCTGGGGTGCCCCACTCCTGGGGTGCCCCACTCCTGGGTGATTTGCAGAAAGATTTCTCTGTGGAGCTGCCATTCGTGGGGGTCCAGTACATTTCTGCTTTTGTGATCTGTCAGTGTGTTGTTGATCCCTGGTAAGTATTTGGCAATTAGGTGTAACCCCATGGAGGTGGCTGTAAGCCAGAGACTCATGGCTAACCTGCACAGGGGATAAGATTGGGTGCTCCCCTGTTTGTTGATGTCCCAGGAACACCAAACGAAGATCACCACGATGTAATAAACAATGTATTCTTTTATTTATAAAATAACAAACGCTTTCGCATACTATCCAGTATGCTTCATCAGGTAACAATTCATTATAAAATCTTGAATACTTATATAGCAATAAAAGCCAGGTTAATGACTTAATTTCCTGCTCTTTTTTACTTCTTAATTGACAATCAATTTAATTTCATTCATTAACCTCTTCAGTTAAAGAAACATTCTATTGCTACTATAAAAGTCATGTCCTCACTTCAACATTCAACTTAGATTATTATAAATCCAATTAAACTAACCCTAATTCAAAAAATCAGAAACAAATATGTTATATTTTCTAAATGTTTGTTGATGTACCACATTACTGTAGTGTTGTCTGTTTTTATGAGGACCCCTGGCCTGAGCTGGAGTTGGAAGGAAGTCGGAGCCTTTTGCACTGCCATCATTTCTTTCTGGTTGATGTGCAAGTGAAGTTGCTGGGCATTCCAACGGCCTTGGGTACACCTGCCTGCTAGGTGAGCACCCCAAGCGATGTCTGAGGTGTCGGTGGTGATGGTCTGGCTGGAAGGGCGGAGGATGAAGGGAAGACCCTTTTTCATGGCACAGGCCTCTGCCCACCAGAGAAATTCGGCCCTTGTACAAGGGATCAGAGGGAGAGTGGTCTCTTAAGAACTGAGTGCTGACACCAAAGGTTCTTTAAGTACCACTGAAGTTTTCTCATGTGAAGCCTGGGGAGATGGATAAGACAGATGCAAGATGCCATGTATCCCAGGGCTTGCAGGAACTTCCTCTCACAGTAAAGTGACTCCTGGAAGCCAGCTAGGTGAAGTAGAGCGGCAGGAAGCTCTGCTTTTCTGGGGATAGGAAGGCCATTTGGGTTGCTGGGTCTAGCAAAGCCCCCAGAAAACATTTTTTATGGTGGTGTTTTGCTTTGATTTTTCTTATTGATGGTGAGCCTTAGGGACGTTTGGAGTGATTTGACAAAGAGAAGGTCCTGGAGCAACTTTTCTTTGCAGTCTGCCTGAATGAGGCAGTCGTCCAGGTAAGGATAAATCTGTATATTTCTCTGTCTGCAGAATGCTATAGCCAAATCCCTGATTGGGATATGGAGGTAGGCATCTTTTAATTCTAGTGTCACAAGCCAGGCATTTTGTGTGAGCATAGGCAGGAGCTGCTGCAAGGTTAGCATTTTGAATCTGGGGATCACCAAGGTGGTGGTCAGTTTGGATAGATCCAGGATGGGGCGCCAAGTGCCCTCTTTTCTGGGAACAAGGAATAGTCTGGAGTAAAAACCTTTTCCTGTTTGTTCTGGAGGGACAGGTTCTACTGCCCCCTGGGATATTAAGTTTGGACCTGTTTCAGTGCCTCTGCCCACTCGTTTGGGGGGAGGTCTGGGTACCCTCTTGGAATAGGGAGTTCACTGAAGGAGAATCTGTATCCCTGAAAAATGATTTTTAAGACCCATTGGTCCTTGGTTATAGATGCCCAACTGCCTTTGAAGAGGGTGAGCCTTCCTGCTAGTTTTTGATGAGTGAAAGGATTGCAGAGGGGGGAGGAAGAGTCATTGTGACTGCTTGCCATCGAAGCTTGGCTTAGAAATCCCTGCCTTAGAGATGGAAGTGGTCCATTGTTTGCTGGCCCTGGGATAGGGGTCTGGATGGCCTGTCCCTGTGGGGCTTACCTTGGCCCTGTCTGCTAGGTGCAGAGAAGGCCCAATGCTTAGAGGAAAAGTTCCTGCTGAATCTGGCAGGTTGGACGTGAAATAAATCTTTTACTGTTTGCATAGATTTTCCTTTGTCTTCCATCTTTTTAAGCACCTCTTCTGCTTTTTCCTCAAACAGGCTTTCCTTATCTAGGGGTGCATCAATAAATTTAGACTTGACATGATCAGGTTGTTCTTTCAGCCATGCATGTCTTCTAATAACAGATCCTGTCACTACTACCCTGCTAGAGGCTTCTAGGGCATCATATCCACATTGTAATGAGTGCTTGGCCACTTGACAAGCAGAGTGTAGTGATTCTGCCAGCTCTTTTGAGTTGGCACCATCAGGAAAGGTAGCAATCTTCTGTTTCAATTGTTCCAAAATGTGTTGTTGATATTTTAACATATGGAACTGACAATTGAGTGTTCTGATAGCTAAGGTTGCAGAGGTGTATACTTTCTTACCCCATCTGTCCAGAGCTCTGGAGTCTTTGTCAGAAGGAAGAGGTTTCTTAGCAGAACTAGTCTTAGCTCCTTTGGGTCTGTGTGTGATGACCTCAGGATCTGCAGCAGGATTCCTGTACAGGTATTTGTGAGAATCTGGTACTCTGTAGTACCTGTCAAGTTTAGTTGGAGCAGGAGGCCGGGCATCAGGGGCTAAGCTGGACTCATGGAAAACATCATCCACCACTTCCAATATAGGTGGGATGGCCAGAGGTCTGTGCTGGGGCAGGTCCAGAAACTCTCCAAGTCATTTCTTTCACTGTGGGAAATCTTGAGATTCCCATTGAAAATGTTCCCTGAGGGAGTCAAGGGTTTCCCCAAAGGTGAGGTCCTCTGGAGGGGAAGCAGAAGGGATGGATTCCTCTGCATCTGAATCTTCATAAACAGTTAAGGGATGTTTTTCCTCTTCAAAAGCCGAATAATCAGATTCCTCAGACTCTTACTCTGCCATAATTTCTGGAGAAGGATGCATTTTTCATTTTGGAGTGAGGGGCTGTGTACCTCTGATAAGGGAGATGAGATCCACCGCCATTTCAAGCATTTGAGCTTTTGTGGGGGAGCAGTAGCAAGATAGTGGCTGGAAGCAGATTTTCTAGGAGTGGCCTGGCTTCTAGGCCTGAGAGAATCCATCGGTCTCTGAGAACTGGTAGTCGAATGTGAAGACATCTGTTTTTGTCTAGAATCTGTAGTGTAAAAGGCCTCCTCAGAAGCCGGTGCCTGCATCGCAGCTTCGGACCCAACCAAGGCAGAGACAGCCAAAGGCTCGGAAGACAAAGTGGATTTCTGCGGCATACCAGACTCCAAAAGGGTCTCAGGAGAGGCCTGTGTAGAAAGCGAGTCGGGCATCAGGGGCTGTGAAAGCGCCTCATTGAATTCTGGAGAACTGCCGACTTGCTTAGTGGTAGAGTCATTGGAAGGCTTAGCCTTGTGTGGCCTGTCTCTATCTTTATCTCTACGTTTTTTAGAATGGCATCAGATTATTGGCTGATGCATGCAATATCTGAATTTGAAGACTGAACACAAAAATAATTGTCTACAAAAAGAGCTCTATGGCGAATGGTTCTCTCATTAAAGAGAGAGATGTTGCAGTCTGGGCCTAAACAAGTGATGAGGTAAGAAAGAAAGTCTCTGTGTGGGATCTGCTTTCCACAGGCGAGACAATTGTTAACTTTTTCAGACATCAGAGCAAGAAAAAAGGGTCCCCAATGGGGTACTTAGCTTTAGACATTTTCTGCTTAACTTCAACTTCTGGTAGCGACAGACCGGCACTCGTGGGAACTGCTTCTGCTATAGGCTCCATGGCAAGAAAGACTGATGTAATTATGTTGGCTGCCATGCTTTATAGCATTGATGACCTGATGTCAGACTACAGGTGATGGCAGCCAGCACACAAAACATTGATTCTGGTATTCAGGCCGACCGAGGGCTACCACAGCAGGGATAACCCACAGGTGATGACTACCAAAGTGAAACATGAAGAACATCCAGGGTATAAAGCAATGTCTTAAAAGACATTATTCAATACAGCATGTACAGGAGGAACAGACAGTGGTCTGGGTGAAGACAAGATTAGTAGTGTCCTGCAGTGGGTCTGGGCCTGAAAGAACTGCTTACTTTCCTGACTAAAAGCCTTCTTCATTCTATGCAGGATATCCCCGAAGGAAAGGTCCTCAGGGTGGAGGCAGAAAAGGTGTCATCTGAGTCTGGGTAAGTTTGAGATGAAAAGTGGCCAGAGTGAGACATTTCCTCCTCATCGCCAGAGCTAGAGGAATCTTCCTCTTCCTGAAAAACTACTTCCCTACTTCTTTTAGTTGGGGAGGCTTCAGAGGTCAAAGAATGAGAGGGCTCTCTCGAGTTCATGAAGGTCATAAACTCCTGTGCTCTTTTAAAGCAATCTTATGTTATGGTCTGAGATGTGGTCAGAGGCAGTGGCAAAGAGAAAGTGTAGTTGTGTAAAATCTTACCATAATGATAGATGTCCTTCTCTGCACTGTTGCAGTATTCATAACATGAGGAAAATCCCTGCTAAGGGTGACCTGATATCTGGCCACTATACCAAAGCCTTTTACTACCTGCAATTATGTGGGATGTCATACATATGCTTCCTTTGTACGCAGGGCATAAATGCGATATCTCCACTTACTATCCTCAGAACTGAATGCCCTAGAAGGAACGCCAGTCTAAGAAAACAAGGAGGTGAATCATACATCCATAAGAAAAGGCAATACCCAAGTGGTTAGGAGGGAGGGATATAATACTGCAACAGTGAAGCGAAGGACATTAACATTATGGTAAGATTTTACACTACCATACTATATCCTATTCTACCACTGCAGTATTCCTAACATGAGGGAGAATACCACAGCTCATGAGGAAAGCTGGCAGTATTCATAACATGAGGGAGAGTACCATAGCTCACGAGGAAAGTTGGGAGGAGAAAGGGTCAGTAGGCTCTTTAAAAACCTATGAAGAATGGCCCTAGCAAAACTAGCTATAGCTCTTGAGATTCCATCTAACTTGTAGTGTTTGGTGAGGGTATATACGGAAGTCCAAGCAGCTGCTTCAGGAATGGAATTAGTATCCAAACCCTTGAAGAAAGCACCAGAAAATGCCACAGCCCAAGTAGAATGAGCCTTAACAGAAACATGAATGCTCTTACCATGAGAAACATAACAAAAAGGAATCGCCTTAGAACTCCAAGAGGAAATAGCTTGCTTTGAAAAGAAACAAAAAGCTGATCGGATTTCCTAATAGAGAATAGTTGTGTAAAATCTTACCCTAACCATACATGTCCTTCTTTTCTATGTTGCAGTATTCTTTATATATGGGTTGTATTCCACCCTACGACCTGACATCCAGCCAGTATGCACGTCTGCTTTGACAACATCAGCCATAAAAGGACGTCTGTACGTACCATCCTCAGAACTAGAATGGCCCATGAGGAAAAGGAGTCCTAAGGAAAACAATAAGTCATCAGGGAAGAGACGAGATGCAGGGGGAAGAGACTGGAGGGACAGAATACTGCAACATAGAAGAGAAGGACATCTATGGTTATGGCAAGATTTTACTCAACTATTCTATGTCCTTCTATTCTGTGTTGGAGTATTTATATATGGGAGAGTGCCACAGCTTAAATGGAATGTAGGGAGTTGGAAGGTATCCATACTCTTAAAGAAAGCCCCTGAGGAAGCCACAGATCTAGTCGAATGGGCTCAGACAGAAGTAGCCAAAGACTTACCATGAAAATCATAGCAAAAGGCAATAGCTTTAGAAATCCAAGAAGAAATAGTCTGTTTAGAAACAGGTAAACCCAGCGCACTGGGATGAAAGCACACAAAAAGCTGATCTGACTTCCTAATATTTTTATTCTTGTCCAAGTAAAATATAAGTTGCCTGTGTACATCTAATGTATGCAAAATGTTTTCACTAGAGGACTGAGAAGAAGGGAAGAAGGTAAACAGTTGGATAGATTGATTAAGAGACGACTCATTCACTATCTTGGGTATAAAAGAGGGATCAGTTCACGTGGAAACTCTGTCCTTATGGAAAACCAAAAAAGGTGAAGCTGTAATCAATGCCTGTAACTCAGAGACACTCCTAGCAGAAGTCAAGGTAACAAAGAGCACAGTTTTCCAGGTGCAAAACCTCAGCGAAGCAGAACCTGTGGGCAAAAAAAGGGAGGCAGAGTCAGCTTTTCCAAGATATATGTAAGGTCCCAAGTTGGGGGATGGTTTCCTTGGGGGATTAATATGTAGGGAACCTTTCAGAAAAAGCTTGACTTCCAATATGGAAACTAAAGGAGGTGGTAATGGAAGGCAAGCAGAAAGAGCAGAACAGTGGACTGTCACAGAAGAATGAGAAACCACTTTTAGAAGCCCATAGAGGTAGGAAAGCACAAAATGAATATCCACAGTAAATGGATCTAGATTTTCTGAGAATAAAGTTACTTGAAAGGGACCAGATGTTAATCACCCACAGGGTCAGTTTTAATGTTGACACATGGATGAAGTAAGGATCCCTTGCCCTGTGTGAGTAGATTCATCTGGTGAGGCAACCTATGGTGATGAGGCCTTGTCTATCTGCAGAAGAGGGATCAATGCTATATTGGCCAAAAGGGAGTCGCCAACAAGATTTTTAGTCTGTCCTGTTGAATCTTCAGCACGGCTTTGAGAGAGAAGAGGGGGGGGCATAAAGAAACATCACCTTCCATGAGAAAGAAAGGGCATCTACCTTATATATGACAACTACAACTGGGAGCGGACTATGCACCAGAACTTAATGACAATTTGAACTTGAAGTGTGTCTTGCGATGGCAAGACTGTTAACATTTTCTATTGCTATTTTTCTTGCTATTTTTCTGTAGAATTGTTGGAATTTATACAAGTCATAGACATTTTCTTTGTTTAAGTTGCATGTAGTTTGTACAGCCTCACCATGAAACCAGTGGGTTGCATCTGTGCAACTGACTTATTGAATATGCATTAGTCATACTATCTCTTACGTTCATAGGTTGGTGCTAGGCTCTCGGCCCTAGGGCCTATACAAGCCTAGCCATAACAATTCCCTGGCCATTTCTTCCCACACTGTTTAGCTCCCTGGACCCCTGTCTAGCAGGGCAACCAACGTGATCCCCGGGGTGAATTTCCTTTCTCCCATCCAATCATCAAGGTTCCTTTTGAAGAGGGCCAAAGTGGCGCTCTGCTTGACATGTATGGGCAGTCTATTCCAGAGTCTGGGAAGTCTCTGGGTCAGGAAACTATCCCTCCAGCATGTTTTGTTTATTGTGATGACAAGGTTTAGATCCCTGGAGCATGTGGCTCTGAGGGATTGGGATTTCTTTAAGTGTAGCATGTCCAGTAGCTCTGGGTTTGACATGGCCTTGTATGTTAAGCAGAGATCGCCTCGGAGTAGACAATATGTGGCAGAGTATAGCTGGAATTTTTTAAGGTGGTCAGCATAGGGCATCTGCTTTAGGCCTATGATTCTTTGTGAGGTAATTTTGCGGCATTTCCAGTTGTTGCAGATGTCTTGAGAAGTACATACCAAATGGGGCATTGTATTCTATAACGGGTCTAATGAGGGATGAGCACAGTGGGACAATGACCTCCTTTTTTCTGGATGAAAAGCCCTTAGTGATGAGGTGTGCCACATAAGATATCCTGACTGTTGTGGCGATGTGGTTATTGAAGGTGAGACCACTGTCCACCTGTATCTCTAAGTCTCTTATCACACTTTCGGTGTTTGGTGTACTGCCACCTATGTGGTAATTCACGGGTACATGTTTTTTCCCAAAGGGGATAAATATACATTTCTTGGCATTGAGCTTGAGCCCATGGCTCTGGCACCAAGCATGTGTTTCTGTAAGGCCCTTTTGTAGAGTATCTACATCATTTGGGGATTCAGTAATGGCTCCCAGTTTGCAGTATCTGCAAACTTTGTTAGCTAGAGTCCCTTAGTGTTGGCCTGTACTTGAGAAGTAGATGCCAAACAAGAGAGGTCCCAGGAATGAACCCTGAGGTACTCCACTTGTCTGGAGCTGGATTTGGAGTCAACTACTTTTACAGTGTGGATTCTGTCAGTAAGCCAGTTTGCAACCCATTGAGTGACATAGGGATTAATGCCCAGCTTAGTAAGTTTATCTATGATTTCAGAGTGGGAGATGGTGTCAAAGGCCTTGGCGAGGTCCAGATAGGCTGTGTGGACTGCCTTACCCTCATCCACAGCTCTGGAGACTGATTTGAAGAAGTCAATCAGGTTCAGGAGACAAGATCGGCCCTTCACGACCCCAAACTGGGTGGGGGTCCAGTGTTTTAAGGTTGCCAATGTCTTTGTTTATAAGTTCCATGATAATACATTCCATGACATTGCAGATCAGGCTCGTCAGACTGATGGGGTGGTAGTTCCCGGGATCCAAGGTGGATCCTCCCTTGTTGAGTGGGATAACTGTAGCTGTGTGACACTCAGTGGGCACGAAACCTGAGGTGAGGGTATGATTAAACATGACACTTAGGTGAGGTGCCAGTTCATTTTATAGTTCATGTAGTACACAGCCTGGGATGTCATCTGGTCCCATGGATGCTGTATTCTTAGCTTTAGAGAGTGTGTTTTTTTTTTACCTGTGTGGCCGTTATTACCAGAATTTGGCAATCTTCCAGTATTGAGATGGGCCATTTAGTGGGTGAGAGGGGGGTGAAGTTGGCACTGAATCGATCTGCCAAGATATTGGCAATATCCTTGGGATCAGTATATTTCATGCCATTCTGTTGTAGCTCAGAGCAAATTTGAGCATTGCCATTTAGATCCTTGACATAGTTATAGAATGCCTTGTGATTGTTTTGGGAATCTTTGGCAATTTTATTTTCGTAACTAGCTTTGGAGGATTTTATGAGGGATCTCAGCTTCTTACTGAGGCTAGTGAGTGAGTTTTTTGCATCCTGGGATTTTCCTCTTTTCTTCAACAGTTTTTTCCTTTTGTTGTAAAGTTTGTTTATGGCAGGGGACCACCAGATTGGCTTCCTTTTTTTGGAGGAGAGCATCTTGGTTCTATTTGGGATGACACAATTCATGCATGAGTGGATGTGCTCGTACATTGCCTTAGTGTAGGACTCGGCAGTCGAACTTTCAGTTCCCGTCTGCATGGGTGTCATAAAGTTTGTAACTTCTGGCTTGAGTAGCATGAAGTTGGCTTTAGAGAAGTTTTTTATGGAGGTTTCCTTACTTGGTGGTTGGTGTGGATGTTAAGGGTGATTAGCTTATGATCTGACCTGACCAATGAGGGGGTGACCATAGGTGTGGAGCATCGATTTCCCATGTTGGTAATGACCAGGTCTAGGATATTGGAGCCCCTGGTGGGACTTTGGATTAGCTGATCCAGGGCATTGGAATTTATGAATTCCAAGAACCGTTGGGAGAAAGGTGTTGGTACACGAGTAGTTTTCCCAGTTAATGGCAGGGTAGTTGAAATCACCCAATATTAGGGTGTTTGGTTGTATATTAATATTTTCCAGTATGTTTAGAAAGGTGTAGTGTGAATCTTGGGGCATTGTGGGGGATCTGTAGCAAGCTACAGTTTGGATTGCAGTCTTACCTATTGTTAGTTGCACCTGCAGAATTTGACTCATTGTGTTGGGCAGCTAGCCTGGTGGTGTGAATATCCTTGGTGAATATGGACATTACTCCACATTTAGTGTTTCGATCCTGGTTTGGTGGCCAAAAGTGTGGTAAGAGTTATAGCCTGGTATTGCAGGGGTGCTATCTGGAGCTTTGAACCAGGTCTCAGTTACTGCACAAATATCGATGTTCTCCATTTTTAGGAGTGCCTCGAGAGAGTGCATTTTGAGGTTTAGACTAGGAGAACTGAGCAGCATTACAGTCATATTTTCCATGCTTGTACCTGTTATGGTGGTGGTTTTGTCCTTTGAACTTTGCCTAAAAAGGTACTACAGGGGTGGCAAGAGCTTTTAGCCAGTAACCTGAATCCCAGAGGAGACAGGTGTAGACCATCTCTGGCAAAGCATCGTGGTCTGTCGATTATGTCGTCCCAGGCAGACAGATGCTGGATCCCCTTTGAATGACACCAGAAGCTTAGCCAATTGTTGAAGTGAATCATTTTGTCCTTATATTGTGGTATAATTCTGGGCGAAGCCAAAATGCTACTCAGGGCTAGGGTAATACCTTGATTTAGGATTGGTTACTGTAACCTAATCTGGGTGATATTTTTCTATTTTATTACATTTTTATGACCCTTTGTTCATTATTTAACTCTGCACTGTTGTGAATTTCTTGTTTTCTAATAAAGTTCCAGGATATGTAAGGAATGGAAGTGCTACAAACTACCAGCTCATGTATTGTTTTTTGTCCATATGCCTTAGAAGTTTTTTAAGTGTAATTTATATATATATATATATATATATATATATGTAATCTATATGTGTGTGTATATATATATATATATATATATATCATGTGTGTGTGTGCGTATATATATATATATATATATATATATATATATATATATATATATATATATATATATATATATATATATATGGGTCCATATGACTTGGTCGACAGTTCATATGGTCGACTGTTTATTTGGTCGACAGTTCATTTGATCGACAAGCATTTTAGGTGGGGGGCTGTGCTCCCCACACACCCCCAACTATATATATCAACTCCAGGGTCACACAACATTGGGGAAGGGGGCAAATGCTTGTCGATCAAATGAAGAACTGTCGACCAAATAAACAGTCGACCATATGAACTGTCGACCAAGTCATATGGACCCATATATATATATATATATATATATATATATATATATATATATAAAATGTGTGTGTGTGTGTGTATATATATATATATATATATATATATATATATGTGTATATATATATATATATATATATATATATATATATATATATATATATGTGTGTGTGTATAACTGTGTATAACTTCGTAAATTAACTGTGCTGGGTAATGCTTCTTTTCAAACAAACATGATAAAAATCTACATTCTTGCAAGAAGGTGTTGTCATTTGATATGATTCTGGACAAGCGAATGAATTGTCCTCGTAAAACATTACGTTTCATAAAAAAAGGGTGTTGGCTGGTGAAATCTAAGTAATTATTTCTGTATGTATCTTTTCTGTACACATTCGAGTTGAATGTATGATTGTCATTGGTAATGGATATTTCAGTATCCAAAAAGGTAATTCTTTCTCCGCAGCCTGAGGTCACAAAATCTAAGTAAGGTAAGCTGTTAGACAGTTCTTGTAAAAAGGCATCCAGCTCACTTCTTGGTCCTACCCACAGAAAAAAAATATCATCTATATAGCGTTTGTAAAGGTGCACTTTGTTAAACTGGGGTAGATTAATAAGTGTTTCAGCTTCCCATGTACTTAGTACTAAATTCCCAAACGCTGGGGCCATTTTGACCCCATAGCAACACCTTTAATCTGTTGGTAAATCTGGTTATGAAAATGAAAAACTTGTTTGTTAACACAACAGTGGTGAGGGCTATCAGCATTTCTATTCTTTGTGTTTCTAGTCCTACGTGTTTATTAAGAAATAACTCGATAGCCTGGAGACCTTCTAGATGTGGAATATTTGTGTATAACGCTACTATGTCTAACGTTACCAAAATACAGTTGGATAAATCTTTCGTGCACTTATGTAGTTCATTTAAAAAGTCCCAAGAGTCCTTAATGTAGAACTTTGTTGCTTGCACCATAGGGTTAAAAACACTGTCTAGGTATTCAGAAATGTTCTCAGTCTTGGTTCGCTTATTGAAATAATTAATCT
>NC_056747.1:1100378706-1100461206 GCF_019279795.1 Protopterus annectens
TGGTTTTTTTGTTGGTTTTCATGTCCTTTGAATTGTGGGTGGGTATATGTTTAATGTCAGTATTCTCATTCGTAGGAATGGTTGCCACACTACACATTTCACAGGTGCCAGTTGAAGGGCTTGTGGCTGAGAGATATACTTGCACCCATTACTTCCACACTACTTCTGCATATGTATGGCTACTGATACCTTTTGTGTGTGTACATGTGTATGTACCTACATCCATCTCATGGCTATATCTGTGTGTGTGTGTGTGTATATATATATATATATATATATATATATATATATATATATATATACATATGTATCTATATACAATTGTTGTAGGATTGTGTCATACATTAATATATATCTATATATAGCGGTCTACATTTACAGATATATATCTGTCCATGTATGTTCGCCTCATATTTTGGCCTGTTCCTCATTCACTTGGCAATTGTCATGGATGATCGCAGCATTGAAGTCAGTAACTAGTGGCAACACTTTTGCATTTCAGACTTCATCTTCTACATATGTTCTGATACATTTAACTGTGCAACTACCAACATTTTAAGAGTAACAGAGCATTAGTTGACATATATCCCTATTTGTATCCACAGTGTGGCATACTTTGCCCAGACTTCTTGCATTAACAGGTTATGTGGTGTGATGATAATACATTTCCTGTACTGTTGACTGATTGTGCTGCAGGATATGTTTGTGAAAACTTCAGGTTATGTATATCTGCTATGGTTTAGTGGTATATCACTGTGTATGGAGTGCAGGGTCCTGGATTCGAGTCTTGGAGAGGCAGTTTATTTTGTTGCTGAGGAGAACAAGGGATGTTGGCTACAGAGTGATTAAGGTACTTTTAAGCAGTTGTAAGTGGGTTTGCGTGAGTTTGCATGACGGTAAGCACTGCCAACCTTCGCTTATGTTTTCTTACAGTCAGTTAGCTACAGATTTCTCAACCTGTGTAGACATAGCTTACTCCCATGTAAACCCACTTACCGCTGCTTAAAAGTGCTTACTGCAGCTTACCCCCATGCTAACTCTTTTAAAAGAAAAAGGGGTTGATAGGAAAGTGGTGAAAAACGGGGCACATAGTGGGAAAGACAGTAGGGAAAAGAGCTAGGCATGTGCAGGAAGGGTATAGGAAAGGTCCATAGCTGCCCATATCTTCTACAGCAACAGCTGTGCATATACACTATATTTGCAGGTACATTTGGACCCTCAAATCCCTGGGGGAGTGGTGAGGGCAACATATATTCATTGTGATGCCAATTAGACCAGATTACATGTCCAGTGGACACGTGTGTGAAATGGACAGCTATGTATGGGGCGAGATTTTTTTGTGGGAACAGATTGCCCTTTATTTTCTTTTTTTCAGGTGAGAGTGGGATGTTGGGGAGGGGTAGTAGGTCTATTTGGGGAGGTAGGTTGGGTAGGTTAACAGACAAGACATATAAGACACATACAGGGCCGGTATATGACACATGCAAGGGTTAAACACCTTGGACGGGGAGGGGGTGTTTGGAAGTCACAAGCCCATGAGCCCCCAATTGGAAACAGTGGGACTGAGGTTCCCACCCATGGGGAGTCACCACTGTACCTTCACGGCCCCAAAGGTGGCTGTGCAGAGGGCTGTGTAGGAGGGGCAGGCTTACCCTCTAATATCGCCACTTGGCCCGCAAGCTGGTGTAGCCACTCTTGATACTCCAGATCGAGCTCCTTATGCACCACGGCCCAGACCTGTTGACAGGTGACAGGTTCCCATCAGTGCCTGCTCCAAGGGGGGACGAGCCCCATCCCCTGCAGTGGTTCCACCCGAAGGTGGTGACGGGCCCATGGAGGAGGAGGTCCCAGGCTGGGCCCCAGATGTGCTGGTGCCCGGTGCCATGGCCAGCTGAGGTGGGACAGGTGGGTCTGCTGGGACCGGCCTTCCCATACAAACTGTGTTGTCACAGGTTTATGACAGATATGGGTTAGTAACAGTCAACAGCATTCAGGATTAGTTATAACAGCATACATAGGTATTCCCATTAACCCGACACACCAGAATTAACACAGTTGCAGATCAAGCAGATCACATGCACATATGGAACAACAGTGGCCATTACAGGAGCATGCAGGTTTCATTGATGGCAACAGGCCATCAATATGGGTGTATTTTCACATGGCACATGCATAGAAACAAATGTGAATATTTATAAACCATTAGGACACATGTCCCAATAATATGTTGGTGTGTAGACATACCAGTTGAGGAGCGTCATTGGGTTAATATGCACATATGGTAGGGGTGAGAGAGTTCAATTAACAACTAATATGTCCTTGTAGTTTTCACAACATTTTTAGTCACTGCAGTGGTCTTTCCTGTACATGTATTATTACACTACACAATGGCCTTATATTGTATACTGGTATGTTTATATATTATTATATACGTGACCTGTGTCTTACATACAGGCGTGACAGGCTGCAGGTGTTAATGCAACATATGTTGAGAATTGCTCTCATACACTTTGGGTGAGGTTAATATTGAGCTATATATACTTAACATATTTACTTATTTATATGTGTTTAAGTGGATGTATGAATGAAATAAGACTGTTTAGGTGAATAGATTTCGTTAACTGATTGAATGATTTTTTAATATGTACTGAATTTAATTGATTAATTACTCAATTGATGATGGCTTTTTAGTATAAATAGCTTTATAGTTAATTCATTGTTGAAACCTGAAGAAGCGTGCCGAAAGCGCTTGTTCCAATAAATCTTTTTACTTACAGCATCGTGGTGGTTCCTTACAACTTTGTATTTACACTTTGGGTGAGGTGCTAGAATGACAGGTTTGTTTCCATATACAATCTCTGACTATGTACACATTTGAATATCAGTTATATGTGATTGACAGCTGCCTACATTTCTTGGAACATCACACTGGATTTTCAGGGGAACAGGGTACCAAGCTAGTGATAAGAGCCATTTATCGGGTTATGCTGGACAGATTGGAACAGTTGTGGGGTATCAATATGCATACAATTTTCAATTTGAACATTCTAGCAAATTCCGTACAGTTGTTTGGTGTAATTATGCATACAGCTTTCTATCTGAACATTGTATCAAAATCTGTACAGTTGGGTATGATTATGCATACAACTTAGTAGCACTCCCAGGAGTCAAATCCCTGCGGTATGTGACAAAATATTATAGGTAACATCACAGTACACTGTGCTATCAGGGAATTGATGTACAGCTTTCGACTATTTTCTAAGTCTCCCTAACTTGTACAATATAACTGACCTCTTGGCACTTCCTACATCATTATGCAGAACTTCATACCCATTTTATCTGCATACCACGGTGTGGGTGACACAGCTTAAGATACAACAGTACTATTTATAGTATGGAAGAGATCGCCAACATATGTGAGAAGAGTAAACAGAAGCACTCCAGGGGTTATACCTTTATTCACAGACTTGCACATTTACTTCTACTGGTACAACACTTTCTAAGGCTCTTATATTTATTTGTTATGACAGTATGTGCAGACTGATTACTAACCTGCCTCATGACACAGCCTTTTGCAGCCTAGCATCATGGGCTTGCTGGTTCGCAGTCTGCTCATTGGCAGCTGTCAGAGAAATGCAATGATATTTAGCCATACCTATCCATAGTATACATAAGCTGCCCAATTATTTACTACTTAGTACAATGAGTACTTACTCAGTCCTGGGGCATTGGGCATCTGCCGAGACTCCTGGATCCACTGTTCCAGTATATCCCTCCTCCATCGCTTCAGGTCAGCATGGTGGTGCCTGACCTGCTCACCAATCCGGGGGATACCTGTGGCACTGGTGAGGTCATGGGCGAGACTGTCCCAGGCCTCCATTTGACACTGTGAGCCCTGGTACTGGCCCTGCAGTAGTCTCTGATCATGGTGTTTTACCAGGAGCCATACCATGATTTTTGACTCCTGGATGCCCCAGCACTGCGCTCTAGAGTGCCTTCATCCACACCAGCCATTCTGCCTGCAGTAGGAAGCTACAACCAGTTATGAGAAGTATTCCCACCTGTGGGGTTTAAATACGGCCATTTTCACGCACGATCCCATGATTGTCCGGTTTTGAAAAGGCTAAGCGATGGGCTCACCTGCTTACATAACGTTGGCACTGCTTAAAGAGGTTTATCACTAGGCAGATTGAATTGGCTCCACTACACATTGCTTACACTTCATAAACTTAAGCTGTGCTGCAGTTAGCATTTCTTAATATTTAAAGAATAAAAAGTCAACAGGTAACGGAGCGACCAAGGCAGCATAAACAGCAGCAATCAATCTATTTATAAAAAACGTTTTATTAATACTAACATGAGGTGAGCACTTTAACATAACATGCTTCTTCAGACCTTTAAAACAAAATATAACAACCATATATATATTCAAAGCAACCAATCCACGGACATTGCTAATCATACTTACTTAAGCACTTAAAGAAACAACACATCAAAACTGAAATAACAAATAAGCTGATGTTAAAACATAAAAATTCTATGTATAAAAAACTATGACAAAATAATATACATAAAAATAAAAATAAAAAGTATGAATAAAATCTATTTGGGTATTCTACGTTTCTTGAGCAAGGGCTTAATGGAGGCTCGCTCATTCAAACCAGAGCCTCCATAAGCCCTCAAAATAATCATCCAGTTTGTTTCCCTATGTTCGGTATAATTCCGAACATCCCCCATTCTAATACCTGGAGTAATGATGTCAATGACCCTAAATATAAAATTATGTGTTGCACCACACTCCAAAACATGTTTGGAGAGGGCATTATACACAAAGTTCTTCCGTATGCAATATATATGCTCTCTCATCCTTTCCCATAGGGGTCGATTAGTCTTCCCCACATAGAATGACTTGCATACAACACACTCCACTAAATATACAACATTGGTAGATCTACAATTCGCATTAACCCTAAAGGTGAATCTCTTATTCAAATCAGAATGGTCATAAAATTCAGACGTATTAATCACTTCACAGAAATTACAGCTACCACAAGGTAGCGTAACTTCTAATGCTACATAATTAGTGTTATGTTCCCTACTACTGCATAACAACCTTTTTAAATTTATCTTATTCCTAAAAAGAAAGGATGGACGTGGACCAACAATATCACCAATCTGTGGATCTACCTGTAGGATAGACCAATGTTCACTGAACAGATCACTTAGTGGCCTATGGTCTCGTGTATAAAACAAAGGGACCTTCACATAACTATGTGGGGTCATGGGGGAAACAGATGATTCTACTAATGGCTCTAACTTAGGGCCATAATAAGGGGCTGCTACATCCTGCATAAGATCTTCCAAATCTACCCAGTTCTCCAGAATTTCATTCTTATGATAACCACGCAATAATAACCTCTGTTCCAAAAGTTTAATCTCAGGCTTAAAACCCTCATCAGTTGGATTCAGTAAGTCTTGAGGCTCTAATGCCCTGTCCACAGATCAGATTGCGAAAAATATAATTAGGATGCATACTGGTTCTACTCAAGAGTATTCCTAAAACAGGTTTTCCTATAGACCCCTGTATTTATAATAGAGCCCTGCAGTTTCTCTATATATAGTTCTAAATATTCAATGCATTCTTTAGAGAAAGCCATAGTAAATTTCAAACTATCACATAACATGTTCATATGTTCAAATAACTCAATTCAGGACCTGTACCCTTCCAAAGAAAAAAATAAATCGACAAAACATCGATAGAAGGGTACATAAACATTAAACTCTAAGTTTGAACAGAACCTCTTCCTCCCATTGTGCTAGAAACATATTGGCGTAGCTATTGACACATGAGGTGCCCATAGCTACGCCATGCTTCTGAGCATATGTCATGCTCAAACACAAAAATATTGTTTTCCAACACAGTCTCTAGAAGAAAACATTCTATCTGTGGTGAATCCTAAGTACTGTTGGCCCTCAAATAATCTTGTACATAGCACACACCTAAACTATTCGGAATCATGGTAAATAGTGACTGAATATCCATAGTCACAAAAAACATCTCCTCAATATCATCAATATCTTGTATACAAACATATAGATCTAAGAGAAACTGTTTAGAATCCTGTAACACCACCCTATTCAAACTCAAGATGGACCTAAGATGCTTCTCTCTAAATATCAACAGGGGCTCAGTAACCCACCCACCTCCCGAAACAATCGGGAGCATGGGTGGATTAAATGAATGCTTATGTACTTTCAGAAGTCCTTGTATAATAGGCAACAAGGGATTGTGCACAATTAGAAAGTCCAGAGTTTCTTCAGAAACTAAACCAGCATGGAAAATCTCATGTAGAGACCTATCAATTCTATTGACAATGTTATAGACATCATCCATACCTATTTTATGGTAGAAATTCACATCACTCAACATATCTATCATCGTTGTATGGTACTGTATACTATCCATCACAACAACTGAACCTCCCTTATCAGCAGGCCTGATAGTGATTTTTGAATTCATTCTAAGGCTTTTTAAGGCCTGTCTCTCATTAAATGTCAAGTTAAACTTGTTGCCATATCTGGAACTACCAGTGTGTGCATCATAATATTTAAAAATATTGTCTTCAGTTAGCTTCATATAAGCTTCAACAAGAGGGTGATTTAATGTCCGTGGATTGGTTACTTTGAATATATATATATATATATATATATATATATATGGTTATATTTTATTTGTTTTAAAGGTCTGAAGAAGCACGTTATGCGAAAGTGCTCACCTCATGTTAGTATTAATAAAACGTTTTTTATAAATAGATTGATTGCTGCTGTTTATGCTGCCTTGGTGGCTCCGTTACCTGTTGACTTTTTATTCTTTGACTATATTATCCTTGGGCTACGGAGTGTTTGCCTTGTGGGTTGCCGTTACTCTTCTTTTTGTGGTTATTGCTTAATAGTCAATTAGCACTATATTTGCCATTTGGCAATAATTTATTCTTCATTACAGGTTATATATGTGTCTGGCATCCGTGACTCATGTGCCCATACACTGTATGGGGACCTGGGGAATTCTACACTTTATTACAATCACACCTCAGATCTATGCTTACTGCAGTACTCCAGTTCACATATTTATGTTCTGTGGCAGGTTATCCAATATCACACTGTACATAGATTCAGTTCACATGTTTGGTTTGACTTTCCTGTGGTGAGGATTAGTTTGCTGATACTGCATTCATATCTATTGCTATGATGGCCTGGTGGTTAACTACTGTGACTACAGTGTACAACGTCCTGAGTTTGAGCCTTGCAGAGGCAGTTTATTTTGTTGCTGGGCAGAACATGGGCTGTTGGATCCAGAGTGATTAAGGCACTTTAAAGCAGTTGTGAGCGGGTTTGTGCAGATTTGCACGATGGTAAAAACTGCTAACCTCTGGTTACAGTTTCTTACACAGTTAGCTTCTACGTTGCTTAATCTATGTAGGCAATGCTTACCCCCGCACAAACACACTTGCTACTGCTTATTTTTGCTTAACCCTAGTGCCTTATTCATTATGACACTGACACTTCACATGTGCATTTAATGCTGTACTCCAGTTCACATTTAAATGTTATGTAGGTTATACGGCAAAAAGATGTAAATATATGTTCATATACAAATTTCACAGGGAAAATATGTGCTGCAGTGGGACATGAACCGGGAATGCCTGTTCGTTAGGCGGATGCTCTAACCACTACACTATTGCTGTGCTGCTTCATTTGCATATATATTTCTTGTTATCCTCCTTCAGCCTTTTCAGCTGCTTTAACCATAGCTAAGCGATGGGTATAGTGGCGCACCTACAGTTAGCTATACTCGGGGTTTTAAAAAACATTAAATAGGGTTTCTTCATTTTATTTGACTGTACTGTTGCTGTTAAACACAAGGGGACTGTTGGTGGGGATATGCGGACACTTGTGAGCAGTCTCGCTCATTTATTTACACATTCTTCTGTTGTACTTTGCAGAGGCATGTTTATTCTGAGAGCTCTGCTCTCAGAAATACCTCCTGCACTCATCCACGCTCCGTGTAGCATTAGGAGTTTGGGAAGCGCACCTTCATTAATATGCTTGGCACGCTGCCGTCCTCCTCTTAGACTGCCACTTCTGTGTAGGCCTAGATTAGTCCTGCACAGAAGTTTAGTAAATCTGGGGGATAATTGTGTATGTGTATATATAGATAGATAGTGTGAGTGAGTGTATGTATGTATTTATGTATGTATATATGCCTTCCCAATCTATCCATCTTGGAATCCTTGTTTGGAGGATGGACAGCTTTAGCATCCAATGGGGCCTCATGTTTGGTGGACATTATGTTTGGTGGACACTGACACTACAATAGTATTGACAACAGGTCTCTTCCTCCACTGGGGTCTAGCCTTGATAGGTCCGCAGCATTGTTGGACTTGCTTGGAATTGGATCTACAACATCTGGCTCCCTCTAAGCCTTGGAGCATGCCATGTCAATAACTCTGTCCAGTGAGGATACCACCCAGTCCCCTGGGGGGGGGGGGGTGAGGACCTGAATGCTTCTTGGAGGATCTCTTCCCAGGGAGAGATGGCAAAATAGGTGACTACTAGGTTATCAGCCCAACAGCCATTTTAAGCCTTGACAAGTTTAGCCTAAGTTTACCAAAATATTGCTGACATGTGACAATACTCCAGGGAATTTTACAGTTACAACATAGGCTTATACACATCACATCATATATTCAAAGGTTGCCCCTATTCATTAGAAACACAGGTGCCACCCCACAGGTAAATTTGGGATTTCCCATCTACTGGCCCAAGTTACGTTTGAATATGGTTAGGGCTGGGCTTTGCTTCACATGGATAGGAACCCTGTTTCAGAGAAGGGGTAGTCTGAGACACATACCTCCCACTCCAAGTCCTGTTTAAGTCGAAGATGAGGTTTGGGACCTTAGAAGACACATTTCTGATGCTATTTATTGTTCAGATGTGCAACAAATCCATCAGTGTGAAATCAGAGGATGCCCTATAGGCTAGGCATAGTTTACCATGCAGCAGTCTGTAGGAGACCAAGGACAGGGATACGGCTTTCAGACAATCCACATAGTACTTGTTATTTACCCCCTACATTCCTTTTGTGAGGAACCTCTGTGGTCTCTCAAGCTATTTCAAGTGCCTAGTCAGGTACATGCCAAATGCTGCATTGTACTCAATGACTAGTCTGATGACAGAAGAGTACAATGGACCTCCTTAGACCTGGTTGCAATGCCTTTACTGCAAAATACAATGATTTTCTCACCATAACAGACATGTGGAGATCAATGGGCAGGTTACAGTCAACATGCATTCACAGATCCCTGAACACTGGGGTCTACTTTTATGGGTGTATTATCAACAGGATCATTTCCATGGGTGGCAGTCTTTCCAAATGGTACTATTAAGCATTTTTTGCATCAGGTTTGAGTCCATGGCTCTGGCACCAGTTGTTTGTCTGCATCAGTCCCTCCTGAAGGGTGTGTGTCATTAGGGGATTTAATGACCATAACTAGTTTGCAGTTGTCTGAAAACTTGGTCAGCCAAAGGTCCTTGGTAAATGCTATAAAGTAGGAGACTCCATCACTGATCCCTGTGGGACTCTGCTAGTGGCTGGCCTCACTGTATAGGTGGATTACCCTATTCTAACTTCCTGTGTCCTATCAGTGAGCCAGTTGGGTATCCATCAATTGACAGAAGGGTTTATGCCTAATTTTGTAACTTTATCTACAATGTAAGTGACAGATGGGACAGGTGGACATAGGCAGTCTGCGCTGTTTTGACCTCATCCATAGCTTTCGTGACGAGCTCAAAAGAAATAGGCATGACCTGTGTAGGATCCAGTGTCTCTAGGTTTCCTCTGTCACTGTTTTTCAGATTCATGAAAACTCTCTAATAAGTCTGGCTGGTATCGTATGCAAGGCCATTGAGTCCGTGATTCTCTGGGTCTGCATTCCTCCATTTCTTTGCATGAAGCTTGTCTGGAGGTTATAGTTAAACAGAGATGCTATTCAGGGGACAACGTGGATATTACCTGGGCAAATCAAAGCAGTGTTCTTGGCCTAGTGCAATGAGGACCTGATCTCTACTGACAGTTGGTGGAGAAATGGTGGTGGGGGGGGGTGATAGGTGGGTAAAATTCAAACTACAATTATTCCTGTTTGGTATCTACTTCTCTGAAGTGCAGGCCAACACAGAAGGTCTTTGGCTAACAAAGTTTGCAGATGACTGCAAACTAGGAGCCATAATCGAAACTCCTAATGATGTGGACAAACTACAAAAGGGCCTCACTGAGACAGATACCTGGTGTCAAAGCCATGGCCTGAAGCTCAATGACAAAAAGTGTATTGTCATCTCCTTTGGTAAAAACTCTGTACCCATGAACTACCACATAGCTGGTAGTCTACTTAATGTCGGAAATGTGATGTGACCTTGGGACACAGGTGGACAGTAGTCTCTCCTCTGATAATCACATCGCCACAGTGGTCAGGAAATCCTTCTACGTGGCTCATCTCATCACAAAAGGATTCTCATCCAGAAAAAAGAGGTCATTGTTCCCCTCTACTCATCACTCATTAGACCCATTATAGAGTACAATGCCCCTTTTTGTATGTACCTCACAAGACATCTACAACAACTGGAAAGACCACAGAAATACCTCACAAAGAGGATTATTGGCCTCAAACAGATGCCCTATGCAGATCGTCTAAAAAAAACTACAGCTTTACTCCATCGCATATTGCCTACTCAGGGGCAATCTCTGCCTAACATACAAAGCTATGTCAAACCCAGAGCTGTTGGACATGCTCCACTTAAAGAAATCCCAATCCCTCCGAGCTACACGCTCTAGGGACCTAAACCTTGTCACCACAATAAACAGAACATGCTGGAGGGATAGATTCCTGTCCCAGAGACTTCCCATACCTATGATTGGATGGGAAATGGGAAATTCACCCCGGGGATCACTTCTGTGGCTCTGCTTGACAGGGGCACAGGAAAATAATTTTCTTGGGTGGCGAAAGCCAGGCTACATTTTTTGGCTAGGCTTGTATGGGCCCTAGGGCCGATAGCCTAGTACCTATGCATGAACCTATGAATTAAATGGTCAGCGGATTTTCTTATCCTCTGGATCCATACAGGTGGTTCCATTCACTATTAGTTTTGCACATTCTTGGGTGTTGCCTTTAAGGTCACTGAAGTGGACCATGGACCATGATGATCACACCTGCCTTTCCTTTCAGGAATCTCCCTGAATTTGGTTTCTGCTGGAAGGTACTGGGATGACGTCTCCCTTTCATCCAGATCTATGGCGAGGGGGACTCTGACAGGGAAGCTATAAGCTTCTTCTTCCACAGCCATTTCCTAGGAAAGTTCAAGGGAGATTCATTCAAGATCTCCTGTGAAGAAGATAAACCAGACCTAGAGAGTGTCTTCTATGCCTTTTAGATCCACTTTCCTGGTGTGCTGTCTGTGTGTGTGTGTGTGTGGGGGGGGTGAATAGCCTAAATGCTCTGCTTTAAGTGTATATGCATAGAGTTAATGGACTAGGTGCCTGTTCTTATTAGAAGACTGGAACCAATTCTCCTTTGAGCCAAACCTTCCTCTGAAGTAGCTACGGCCAAAGCTGTCTGCAGCAACAATATCAGCACCAATGTAGGAAGGCAACCTCATCTCCAACTGTCAGCATTGATGTCTCTGGTGCTGGAGGTCCCAGAGCCAACGTTGGCACTGAAGAATCAAAAGCAGGAAGCATCAACATAGAACACCTGTGAAAACAATGTGGTCAAAGTTGGCACCAGTCCCTCTATGCCAATCCTTTTAGGCCTTGTAAGGGGCAGCAGTGACACAGTTGGGGCAGACATCTCTACCAGCAGAGAAGGCATCTTTGAAATAGTCAGCACAGGAATTTTAACAAATTCCAATACTCCTAGCAAAGAAACTGGGCCTAGAGTGTGAACTGTATGGAAGGGGACTTTATCTTCTCACACCACCCTAAACACAAAGGGTGCAGAGAGAACACTTAACTGAAGCTGAACTTTCACAAAAGCAGCCATCTGTTCCCAATTGTGTGAGGCTCTGTAGAGATGAAGGTGGGAAGAAGTAAACAGCAGATGTTGGACATCAGTCCCAAAGATTTAAGCCTTGGAGGAGAAGCATGGCACAATGGCATGGTTAAGGAATATGGCACTGGAGTGATGAAGAGACTATTCCCAAGGAACTTTTGCCATGGAAAGCTTCTCTAAAACTGGCATCTCTGAATCCTTCAAAGTTCTTTTCTATCCTTTCTCTTCTCTATTTGATCATCCCTCTCTGTTATTGGACTTCTTTCCCCTTTCCCTCTCCTTTTCTTTATCTTTTGTTCTCTCTCCTTTAAGAGCGGTTAGCACTAACTTACTTCTCCTTCCAACAGTAGTCCTGGAACAAATGTTTTTACAATTTAGGTAATCAGAATCAAGATGCCCAACCCACAGATACATGATGCAAAGCTTGTGTGTCTTGGGGTGGGTCCTTATGACCACTTTGCTTATATTTCTTAAAACCAGACTGTCAATAACATGCTTTCAATAATAATCACCACAATCACTGGACAAACCCTAAACCTAAAACTGTGCCTGAATAACGAAAATAGAAAAGGAAAATAGAGATTGATTTTTTTTTTAACTGATGGGGGAAGGGGAGGGTGCCAAGAAGGGAATAGAAAAAGGAAAAAAAATCTGAAGAAAAAGTTAAGGAAAATATTCCAAGTGCAGTAACTGACCATGTATTTGAGCAAAAAAAAAAAAATCCCTGAACAGCTGGAGCTACTCCTGAGAGTCAGTGAAATGCTTGGTGGTAAGACCTAGAGTTGACTGGGAGCACTGCATTATGGGATATGGCAGAAGCTTAAGCTAGACTGAGTTCTCTTTGTTGCCATTAGGATGAGGCTCTTTCACCCACTAGTCCATCAGTTCCAACATCCAGACAGGACAGATCTAAATCTATAAAATGCAATGGTCCTCCTTGAGACTGGGCACAGTGGTAGAGAAATTCAACAGTCCCAGGCACAGTATTATGCTTTAAGGTTCATCTGGACAACAAGAGAATGGGACTACTGTGGGAAATTGAATTTTGCACCTACAACATTTTCAACTACAGAAAGGGGAGGCTCTCCATTTTATGTGTTTTTCTATAACTTGTTACTTGAGTTTCATAGTTTTCATAGAATAGTACTAAGCCAGGAACAGGAAAATGTGGCAATTCTGACAGTCAATGCTGTGGTGTGACAGGATGGTGAGTTCCCATATGAAAGAGCAATGGATGACAGGATGAAACTGAGAATGTGTTCTGGAAATTTCTGCAGAATGTCCACAGGAAATGAAGAAAGTACCCTCTGTTTAGAAGAAAATTATCAAAGTGAAGAGTTGCTTGATTTAACAGAGATGGAAAGACATATTAAGATCATTGAAAAATAAGACTACAGAAAGTAAAAAAAAAAAAAAAGAAGTTTGATAAAACAAATGAACACAGTAATTAGGACTGTTTATAGAAAGTTATGCAATGTTACAGAAGTAAACAGGATATATTACTGCGCAGCTAAATTAATAACAGATAGTCTTATCACAAAAACACAGAGCAGTTAAGGGAAAGGAAGGGAAGAAATCAAACACCATCATGGAAGAATCAAACAGAGAAAACTATAAAGCAATTGAGGCAAGAAATGGCACTGTTAAAACCCCAGGCCTAGATGCAGTACCTAACTTCTAGCTTTACATGAAGATTTAGCCACGTGTATGAGCTATTTATATGCGCACCCTGAACAGATGTCAACCTGGTTAACAGGATAAACAATACTCCTACTTAAGAGCGAACCTGCAAGCTATCATAAAAACTATAAACCAATAACTTGCTTTCCAGTGACGTACACACTGGAATTGATGCCAAGAGAGTTTATAGTCATTTAGAAGAAAACTCAATCATGGCAATAGAACAAAAGAGTAATAAAAAGAAAGTCATACAGAACAAAGGATCGTTTGTTGTTAGTCATATTGGGGGGCTTAAAAAGGGGAAAAACCTAAGTATGGCATGGATACACTACAAAAAAGTATTTTCAGTTTCAGATATTCATGGATAAAAGAGTTTTTAAAAATGTACAAGATACACCCTACACACTAATCAATTACATTACAGCATCCATGAAACAGTGGCACACCACTTTGCAGTTGATAAAGGACAAATTATTATCCCAGGGTTAAAAATTCAAAGAGGGATATTCCAGGGTCACCCTGCTCTTTTGTCTTGCCCTTAATCCATTAAGCTGTCTACTTAACACATTAGGTCATGGCTACAAAGTGTAAAGACTTCTCACCTTCTTTTTGTGGATGATGCAAAACTGTATAGCTCATCAGATAAGGAACTGACAGCACAACTGCAAGTGGTCAAAACTTTATATAAGAATGTAATTTGGTCTTGATAAATGTGCAAAAGTAACCTTTAAAGCTGCAGCATCAGGAAATCATCAGCCTGGGAAAGGAATGTGATATAAAAGAAATTGAGCTAGAGAGAGAGTATAAATATTTGGGAATTAATGAAGGTTCAACAATAAAATATGAACAAATACAAAAAACTTAGGAATATTTTAGAAGACTAAAATTAATATTGAAAACAGAGCTGACATCAAGGAACAAAGTCCAAGCTATAAACCAATTTGCTCATCCTGTCCTCACTTACAGTTTTGGAGTGATTGCCTGGCCCCAAAAGGCACTGGATTGGTTGGATTGGAAAACAAGCAGGATGCTACATGCCTATCAAATGATTTATAAAAAGAGGCCAAGACTATACATTTCTCATTCTGAAAGAGGTATGGGCCTCCTCAAAATTAATTGCATGTCTAGATCTGCAGTCATAGGACTGCATACATATCAGCTGACCTCAAAAGACCCAAACACAGTGAAAAGTTTTAAAACATGAGTAGAAGAAGTCTAAGATACCTACCCTGCTTAGTTTAGCAGAAGTATATCAGTGTCAAGAAGGAATGGAAATCAAACCAGACATAGATAAAATTCAGGAAGGAACTGAATCTGTCAAAACACAAGAGAAAGAATACAAAGTGAAGGATCAGGTGAGCAGGCAAGAAATGTGGAAAATGCATAAATAAATATAGTTGCAAGTACAAAAAACTGTTGGAGTAACCTCATGTTGATCAGGAAGGAATGCAGAAATGGTTAAGGAGAGCTGAATTTAAACCAAAAAACAAAAGGTTAATATCGGCACCCAAGACAGTGGACTACATGCATGCTGGTTTACAAACTCCATTGAACATGTGGGAGAAACAGACAAATGTAGGTTTTGTAAAACAGAATTGGAAACAGTTGCACACCATGTTGCTGGTTGTGATATACTAATGGCAAAAGGACTGTATATTAAAAGACATAATAATGAGGCAAGACTGTTGCACTGGGGATTATGCAAACATTCACTCAGGTCACTCCAAAACAAGTACAAATATGACTCTGTCATTGTTTATGTTGGTGTGAATGACCTAATAGCAAGCACTAATATACCCTGACACTGACTGCCCAGCAGGGCAAGGCTCTTTATTCACCCCTCACCAACCAAGCGACTAAGCAGCTCACCCTACTAATTCAGGCATGATCAAAGGGCAATTTCAGGTGTACTCTCCAGTCCAGCTGGTGAATCTGGGTATCCTGAGGCAATGTTTACAACTGCCTCATGTACAAAGACAACCCTCTCCTCCTACCATAAAACACTAACATATGCGAGAGATGCAATTATACAGCCAAACTGAAGGCTAAGCTGCCTCTACCCAAGACTGGAACAGACAGTCAAGAGGAGAAGGTTAACACTTGCACCACACCTTCAGCCGCACACAGACCTACTAAAACAGCACTGGCAAAAAATACACAAATGCACAAAATCATACTTGGAGGCTCTAAATAAAAACCTGCAAAAGCATCAGAGACCTCTAAACAGACACCCAAACAACCTGCACCTCCCGTCACAAACCAGACAACACATAAAACACAAAATCAGTGTGCCACACAATCACAGCCCTTAGGGCAAAATAACATACCTAACACACTAGTAATAGGTGACTCTATAGTCAGGCACATTGACGTCTCACTCACTAGGCTGGACAAGCAGAAGGTTACTGTTAGCTGCCTGTCGGGAGCCAAAAAGTGCAGTGTCATCCCCTTTGGTAAAAACTCTGTACCCATTGAACTACCACAAAGGCAGCAATCTACTTAACACCAAATGTGTGATAACAGACCTTGGGATCCAGTTGGACAGTAGTCTCTCCTTTGATAGTCACATCGCCACAGTAGTCAGGAAGCCCTTCTACCTGACAAATCTCATCATAAAAGGATTCTCATCCAGGAAAAAAGAGGTCATTGTTCCCCTTTACTTGACACTCATTAGACCCATTATAGAGTACAATGCCCCTTTTGGAATGTACCTCACAAGACATCTGCAGCAGATGGAAAGGCCCGCCCTATACTGACCGCCTCAAAAAAGTCCAGCTTTACTCCGTAGCATATCGCCTACTCCAAGATGTTCTATGCCTAACATATAAAGCTATGTCAAACCCACAGCTGTTGGACATGCTACATCTAAAGAAAGCCCAATCCCTCCGAGCCACATGCTCTAGGGACCCAAACCTGGTCACCACAATAAACAGGACATGCTGGAGGGATAGATTCCTGTCCCAAAAACTTCCCATACTCTGGAACAGGCTACCCATATATGTCAAGCAAAGTTCTTCATTAGCACTCCAAGAAAAATCTTGATGAGTGGATGGGAAATAGGAAATACACCCCGGGGATCACTTCCGTGTCTCTGCTCGACAGTGGCACAGGAAAATAACTTTCTTGGGTGGCATAAGCTAAGGAACCTTGTTGGCTTGCCTTATGTAGGCCCTTGGGCCGATAGCCTAGTACCTACCTATGAACCCACCACATAACACAAGCACTCAGGTCACTCCAGAACAAGTACAAATATGACTCTGTCATTGTTCATGTTGGTGTGAATGACCTGAGATGTACCTCCCTGGACTACATGAAAAGGGACATGGAGAGATCTCTGATCATGTAGCCCAGGCAGGTATGACCCTGATCCTGAGTAGCATCCTCCCCTCACCAAGAATGATACCGCTGTATAAAGAAAAAAATGATCAATTTCAACAATTGGCCAAGCTTCTGATGTCATTCAAAGGGGATCCATGTCTGTCAGCCTAGGACGACCTGCTCGACAAGCCGCATTGCTTCGCAAGAGACAGCTTGCACCTATCACCATTAGGCTTTCGAATACTGGTCAAGGCTCTTTGTGAGGTATAGTGCCTTTTTTAGGCAAGGCTCAAAAGTCAAACCCACCTCCATAAACAGCACAAATAAAAAAAAATTAGTGTTATGCTACTCAACGCCAGGAGTTTAAATCTCAAAATGCACACGCTCGAAGCACTCCTCAGTATGGAGAACGTCAACATCTGTGCAGTAACTGAAACCTGGTTCAAGGCTCCACAGAGCACCCCAGCACTACCGAGCTACAACTCCTACCACACATTTCAGCCACAGAACATGGACCGAAACACAAAAGGAGGGGGTGTATCCATATTCATCAAGGATACCTACACCTCCAGGTTAGTGGCGCAACATGATACCTCTGAGATCATCCATGTGCAACTAACATCGGGCAAATCTGCAATGCAAATTGTGGCCTGCTACAGATCATCCTCCATGACCCAGGACCACCACTCCGCCTTTCTGGAGACATTGGATACATGAAGGTCCTACCGAATACTCTGATATTGAACGATTTTAATTACCCTACCGTTAACTGGGAAAACTACTCAAGTACAAACTCCCAGGTCCACTGCTTCCTGGAATTTATCAACTCAAATGCCCTGGGATCAGCTGATAAACTCCCCTACCAGAGGTGAAAACATATTGGACCTGGTCATCACCAACATGGGCGACAGGTGTTCCACACCAGAGGTCAACCCGTCACTGGTTAGATCAGACCATAAACTAATCACTCTGGATGTCCACACCACACCACCACCCCCAACCAAGGAAACCACAGTGAAAAACTTTTGTATAGAAAACTTCACCTTACTTAAGACAGAGATGGTAAGTTTCACAGCCCCCACGCTAAAGGATAACAGTGTCCAAGATGCAGGAACCTTTCCAAATGCACTCTGTGAGCACCTACAAGGATGCATGGATTGTGCCATCTCTAGCAAAACCAAGACTCACTCCCCTAACAATTGGAAAACAGTCTGGTGGACCCCTGACAAACAGGCTATACAATAGGAGGAGGATACTAGTTCAGAAAAAAAGCAAATCCCAAGAAGGAAAGACATCCCTGATCAGTATCAGTAAGAAACTAAGGTCCCACATAAAATCATCCAAGGCTAACTTCAAAAGAAAAATAGCCAAGAATTCAAAAGATAACCACAAAGAATTCTTTAGCTATGTCAAGAATCTAAGTGGCAACTCGGAGATATGCTCTGAGCTATTTTAAAATAGCCCAAAATATACTGAATCTACTGATATTGCCAACATACTGGCAGATAGATTCAGTGCAAACTTCACACCCCTCTCACCCCCAAAAGGGCCCACAACAATACCGGAAAAGTGTAGTGTCCCAGAAATTACAGAAGCACAAGTGTAAACAGCCCTTTCAAAAGCACAGCGTCAGTGGGGCCAGATGGTGTCCCAGGCTGCGTCTTGCACGAACTACAGAACAAACTAACCCCCTGCCTAAACACACTGTTCAACCTCAGCCTCTCCACAGGCTACGTGCCCATGGAATGACGTACAGCAATGGTTATTCCGCTCCACAAAGGAGGGGCCACAACTGACCCTGGTAACTATCGCCCCATAAGCCTGACTAGCCTGGTCTGCAAGGTTATGGAGTGCATCATCATGGAATTCATTAACAAAGACATTGGGAACCTCCAAACACTTGACCCGAGCCAGTTCGGCTTTGTTAAGGGCAGATCATGCCTACTAAACCTGGTTGACTTTTTCGATTCAGTCACCAAGGCCATAGATGAGGGGAAGGTGGTTCACACAGCCTACCTTGACCTCACCAAAGCTTTTGACAAATTCCCCGCTCGGGGATTATAGAAAAATCTCACCAGCCTGAACATAAACCCCTACGTCACAAGATGGTTTGCCAACTGGCTTACAGACAGAACTTACACAATAAGAATAGCAGGCTCCAGGTCCGACTCTGAACCAGTCACAAGTGGTGTCCCACAAGGCTCAGTCCTAGGACCCCTACTGTTCAGCATATACTTCTCAGAAGTACAGGCAAACACAGAAGGACTATGGCTAACCAAGTTTGCTGATGACTGCAAACTGGGAGCCATAATTGACTTTCCGGCTGACACGGACATTCTCCAAAAGGGCCATACTGAAACGGACACCCAGTGTGTCAAAAATCATGGTCTCAAGCTAAATCCCAAAAAATGCATAGTCATCCCATTTGGGAAAAACAAAACACCCATGAATTACCACATAGGTGGCAGCCCCCTTAATACAGAAGAGGTAATAAGAGATCTGGGGACCCAGGTAGATAGTAATCTCTCCTTTAACAATCATATTGCCAAAGTAGTTAGGGCATCCTTCTATGTAGCCCATCTAATTACTAAAGGGTTCGCTTCTAGAAATAAAGAGGTTATAGTGCCCCTCTACTCATCACTCATCAGACCCATCATAGAGTACAATGCCCCATTTGGGATGTACCTCACAAGACACTTCCAACAGCTGGAAAGACCACAAAAGTACCTCACCAAGAGTATTACTGGCCTCAAACATATGTCCTATGCAGCCCGACTGGAAAAACTCCGGCTGTACTCAGTGGCATATCGCTTACTCAGAGGTGACCTCTGCCTGACTTACAAAGCCATGTCCAACTCAGAAATGGACATGCTCCACCTAAAGAAATCCAAGTCACTGCGAGCCACTCACTCTAGTGAGCTAAACCTTGCCACAACAATAAATAGAACATGCTGGAGGGATAGATTCCTGTCACAGAGACTCCCCATGCTTTGGAACCAAATTTCTAACTACATTACTCAGAGCCCCTCACTAACACTCTTCAAAAGAAACCTTGATGAGTGGATGGGTAAAGTACAGTTTTGTACCTCCCATACATGTAGATGTTCGAGTGTATACCCTGCTGCAGTCATCACACTTGGGTTATCCTGTCGTAAGGCAGTCCTGCAGTCGGCCTGAATTCCAAAGTCTTGGTCCGGCGTCGGTTGCTGTCGCTTCTTCCCGGACGTCAGTGTGCCAGGGGTATACAAGAGGCATCCAACGCCATTTTCTTCAGTTTTTCTTGCCCCAGATGTCAGCTGCCCCCCAAAAGGTGGTCAGTAGATAGTACCAGTAATAAAAGTTTAGCACAAACAAAACATCCCTCCAGCTATAAGCAAATACACCACAAAGGTTGTATCAGATTTTAAGGTACTGAAAGGTTTTAGTTAGGTCAGAGGAGATGGAGGGAGGGTAACCTGGACTGTAGCAGGGTATACACTCGAACATCTACATTTATGGTAGGTACAAAACTGTACTATGTTCATCGTGTTACCCTGCTGCAGTCATCACACTTGGGTAGAATCCCAAAGCTAAGGACGGGAGGTGGAGTCAAACAGGGTTAGAGGAGGCTAAAAGGCCCTGCAAAACTGCAGTGGCAAAGCCAGCTCTAGTCTTAGAGTAAAGAGGTAAGTGATAGTGTTTGGTGAAGGTGTGTACTGAACTCCAAGTTGCAGCTTCCAGAATATCCTTGGTTGGCACCCCCCTGAGGAAGGCTGTAGATGTAGCTGCTGCCCTGGTAGAGTGGGGCCTTATGCTAGCAGGAACTGGTTTTCCATGGTGGGTGTAGCAAAAACATATGCAATGTCCTATCCATTTGGAAATGGTCTGTTTTGAGATAGCCTTTCCTTGTGATGCTGTAGCATAGGATACAAAAAGCTGGTCAGATTTTCTGAAAACCTTAGTTTTATCCAAGTAGTAACATAGCTGCCTGTGAATGTCCAAGGAATGTAGGAGTCTTTCTCCTTTGTTCTGTGGATTTGGAAAGAAGGTGGGTAAATGGATGGTTTGATTTAGAGCCACACTGGATATCACCTTAGGCATAAAGGAGGGGTTAGTTCGGAGAGAAACTCTGTCTTGATGAAAAATGAGGAAAGGCTCTACTGCCATTAGTGCTTGAAGCTCTGAGACTCTTCTGGCTGAAGTAATTGCTAGCAGCAGGGCAGTCTTCCATGATATAAACTTTAAGTCAGCTGAGAAAGCTGGTCCAAAAGGAGGTAGTGTTTTTCCAGAACAAAATTGAGGTCCCAAGTTGGTGTTGGTGCTCTCCTGGGAGGCCTAATGTTTTTGGCCCCTCTGAGAAACTGCCTTAGAAGTGGATGTGAAAATAAGGGAGGATCCGTGTTGTAGTGAGCTGAAATAGCTGAGGCGTGGATTTTAATACATGAAAAAGAAAGCCCTTTGTGTAACATCTCAGTGAAATATTGTAGAATCTGAGGTATGTCTGGCTGAAGGGTATTTTGGCCTTTAGCTTGGTTCCAGGCGCAAAACCTTTTCCATTTGTCTGAGTAGGCTTTCCTGGTGCTGAGCCTCCTGGCTTCCAGAATAACATCTATAACAGCTTGTGAAAGAGGAGCTGGCTGGTTGCTTAGGTGATTTGCCATGCAGCCAAATTTAAGGTTTTGAGCTGGCTGTGTAGAATCTGACTGTCTTGCTGTGTGAGCAGATGAGTAATTTGTGGTAAAATCCACGGTGGGCCCTGGGCCATATTCCTTAATAGTGGGTACCAGTGCTGGCGTGGCAAGTCTGGGGCAATGAGGATCATTCGGGGTCTCTCCATCCTGACTTTCAGCAGCACCTTTGAGAGAAGAAGCAATGGAGGGAAGGCATATACTGTCAGCATTTTCCAACTGAATGAGTGTGCGTCCACTTTCCAAGCTTGATGACGAAATGTCCTTATACAAAATTTTGTTAGCTGATAGTTTTGGGGGCTGGCAAACAGGTTTATGTCTGGGTGCCCCCATTTTTGAGTTATCAATGCAAATACTTGTGGATCCAGTTTCCACTCGTGGGGATCCATGATGTTTCTGCTTAGGTAGTCTGCCAATGTGTTCTTTTTTCCTGGCAGGAATTGAGCTTGTAATTGAACTTGGTCAACCAGTGCTGTGCTCCACAAGGTCATTGCTTGCCTGCATAGAGAGTAGGAGTGTGTACCCCCTTGTTTGTTTATGTACCATATTACTGTGGTGTTGTCTGTCCTTATTGTAAGCTGTCCTGGATGTAAGAGGTCCTTGAAGGCTGTCAGGGCATTCTGTACAGCTAGCATTTCTTTTCGATTGATGTACAGATTCCTTTGATCTGCAGTCCATATGCCTTGAACGCACTGTCCTGCCATGTGTGCCCCCCAGGCATAGTCCGATGCATCTGTTGTCATAGCTTGCCTGGCTGGGGATAAGGTGAAAGGCTGACCCTTGTTGAGGTGACATGCCTGTGACCACCACAGAAACTCCTGTTGAAGGCAGGGAATGAGAGGTATCATTGTTTCCAAGCTGTGGCTGTGTTGAGTCCATACGCTTTTTAGATACCATTGTAATTTCCTCATATGCAGTTTTGCAAATGGTATTAGTAGTATGCAAGATGCCATGAAGCCCAAGGCCTGCAGAATTTTTCTTGCAGGGAGTTTGGTCTTTGTTGCCATTGTTTTGAAGTACTGAGTTAGTTGTAGTTGTTTGTCTGGCATCAGTTAAGCCATCTGGGCCATTGTATTCAAGCTGGCACCCAGGAATGTCATATTTTGCGAGGGCACTAGTTTTGATTTATTTTCATTTACTGTGTACCCTAGGCAACTTAGAAGGTGTTTTACAAAAGCCAGATGTTGTAAGAGAATGTCCTTGCTTTCTGCTTGGATGAGGCAGTCGTCCAGGTATGGGTATATTTGAATTCCTCTTTGTCTGCAGTATGCAATTACTGGTGCCAGGCATTTTGTGAAGACCCTGGGCACAGTAGATAAGCCAAAGGGCAGTGCAGAGAATTGGTAATGGGTTGAACCTGCAATGAAATGGAGGTATCTTCTGCAATTTTGTTTGATAGGGACATGCAGGTATGCCTCCTTGAGGTCCAACGTTACTAGTCAAGCTTTCTTGCCCAACATGGGAAGAAGCTGCTGTAGTGTTAGCATCTTGAATTTGGGTACTTGCAAGAAGGTGTTTAGAACTGAAAGGTCCAGAATGGGTCTCCAAGCATTGTCCTTTCTGGGGACTAGAATGAGCCTCGAGTAAAATCCTTGGCCTTGCTCCTGTATACATACCAGCTGAATGGCTCTCATGTCCATGAGACCTGTAATTTGTTTTTGTGCCTCTGCTTGATTTTGTGGCAGGTTTGGCATTCCTTTTATCCTTGGCAAGGTGTGGAAATGGAATCTGTATCCTTGTGAGATAATGTCTAGGACCCATTTCTCCTTTGCAACGATGCTCCAGTTGTCTGCAAAAAGTGCTAATTTTCCTCCCAAGGGAGCGGCCAAGAGAGTTTTGCTTGGCAGTTTGAGGTTTAAGTCATTGTGTTTGCCTTCTAGTCTTCTCCTCCCTTCTGTGTTGCAGTGCCCCATTGTCGAGGTTTGTAAGGGATTTGTGCTTGGCTTTTGCCCCTTGGGCACCTGTATTTACCCCTCTGTGGTCTGTCAGAAGCTGGAAAGTACCAATTTTTTGTTGTCCAATTTCTGCTGAAGCGTAGGGGCTGTACCTGTAAGAAATCTTTGGCCGTCTGCATAGATTTTGCCTTATCCTCCATTTTCTTTAAAACCTCTTCTGCTTTAACCCCAAATAAGACATCCTGCTGTAAGGGTGCATCTAGTAATATTGCTTTAACATGATCAGGCAGAGTTTGTTCCTTTAACCAAGCATGCCTACGTATAACAGACCCAGTAACAGCTGCTCTACAGGAAGCTTCCAAGGAATCAAATCCACATTGTAAAGTATGTTTGCCCACCTGTTCAGCTGCATGCAACAGATCCTGCATTTCCTTGAATTCAGACTGTTGAGGGTGCATGCTCATCTTTTGTTTTATTTGAGACATTAGGAATTGCTGGTATTTAAGCATGTGAAATTGACAATTTAGTGCTCTCATAGCCAGAGTAGCTGAGGTGTAAACCTTCTTCCCCCACCTATCTAGTGCTCTGGAGTCCCTTTCAGAGGGTACAGGATTTTTAGCCATAGAAGCCTTAGCCCCCTTTGGGACACTGGGAGATTGTCTCTGGATCAGCAACAGGGCTTTTGTAAAGGAATTTGTGAGAGTCAGGCACTCTACAGTATCTATCTGGTTTGGCTGGAGCAGGAGGCAGAGAATCTGGATTTAGACTAGATTCTAAGTAAACATCATCCAAAATGTCTAAAACTGGGGGGATAGCAAGTAGTCTGTGCTGGGGGAGTAAAAGAAACTCTCGGAGCCTTTTCTTTGAGTAGGAGTAGTCCTGACCTTCCCAGTGGAAATGTTCCCTCATGGTATGTAAGGTTTCCCCAAAGGAATAGTCTTCAGGGGGAGAAGCTGAGGGAAAGGAATCTTCAGCATCAGAATTTTCATAAGGGGGAAAGGAGTAATCCTGCTCCCCAGAGGAGCCTGAGGAAATAGACACTTGATCAGAGGAGGCATAATCCTCCTCTTGTCTAGACCTTTTGTCGGGGGGGGGGTTGGGAACCTATGATTAAAGAAATCAAATCTTCAGCCATTTTAAGCATCTGTTTCTTTAGGCATGGGGCCTTGAACTGGAGACTGAAGTGCAGTCTTTTTTGGTTTTAGAGAAGTCTTAAGCTTAGCATAAGATTTTATGATGAGAGTAGTCAGTCTGAAGACACCTTCTGAAACCGAAGGCGTTTCTACAGCACCGGCTTTGCCTTCTGCAATGTCGTCGGTAGGGCCTAAAGAAAATGGCTGCATCGGCCTGGAACTCTCTGCTAGAGTATCTGAAGCGGTCTGGGTTTCCAATTCTGCGATAGCCAGGGGCTGCGCTTGGTTGGCACCCCCCTGAGTTAAATTTTTCTGACATTGGACTGAGGCAAGAAAAGGTTCCCCAACGTGGTACTTAGCTTTGAAGACTTCGGACTGAAACTCTATTCGAAAATCTCAGGTGTTGGCCGACCGGCACTTGCGAACTGCTTCGGGCACCGCGCGGCAAGAAAGAATGAAGAAAATGGCGTTGGATGCCTCTTATATACCCCTGGCGCACTGACGTCAGGGAAGAAGCGACAGCAACCGACGCCGGACCAAGACTTTGGAATTCAGGCAGACTGCGGTACCGCCTGACGACAGGATAACCCAAGTGTGATGACTGCAGCAGGGTAACACGATGAACATCAGAAAATACACCCCTGGGATCACTTCATTGGCTCTTCTTGACAGAGGCTCAGTTAATTAATCAATGGGGTGGCGAAAGCTGACACACTCTGGCTAGGCTTATAAATGCCCTCGGGCAGATAGCCTAGTACCTACCTACCTATGAACACTGGAAACATGAGTCACAAAACATTATAGAAAATGATGAAGTTTATATCACATGGGATCACCTATTACCAACAGTTCAAAAAAATAGATGCTAGACAACCAGATAGAGTAGTCCATGAAAGGACAAAAGTAGCATTTATCAGTGAAATTGCTACACCCAGTGACTACACTGTCCTACATACAGAGACACACAGTCATAAAATACCAAGATTTGTAGGCATAAAAAAGAGGGCAATGTGGAAGAAGGATACCGAGATAGTTGCAACAGTAGCAGGAGCCAACGGATCTTATAAAAAAAAATTTACAATTGTGCTTAGATATGTTACATATGCATGTAATTCCGTATGTATTGTAGGAGTCGTCAATACTGTACACATTGTGGGTGCTGTGAAGAGTACCTCTAGCCAAGATCAAAGATTGAAATAATATTAATTTTATGAACTTTAATCATACTTTGACTTAGAAATGGGGTCTATTCCCATCGTGGTAACAGAAACCCAAAAGATTTGGAGTAATTAAAAAGTGTCAGTGAAACTAACAAAATGATCAAAGCACTCTGTCCAGTTTCAAAAAGTGCAGCCTGCAGCATCATTAAAAACAGACAACTTAAAAAGTAAATTTTGTCCAAAAGTGGTCTTCTAGGCTAGTAGGTTATCATTTGAAAGCACAGCATGAGAGGACGGAAAAGACTCGGCCTCATCCAATATGCCAAATTAAAAATTTATCCAGGGGTTATCCTAAACATCAAAATAAAATGTAGCAAATACAGCAACAGGATGGAGCAACAGAAGAAAACAGCAGAGAAAGTAAAATAGTCACTTTGAACACTCTTTCAAAATGTTAAGAAACTTGAAACGAGTGGTACTTCTGTAAGTTATGTACAGCACAATTTGAAGCAAAGTAATAAACTAATTCGACCAGGTACTGCAGTAACTGAGACCTTTCTGCTTACCACCTAACTCTAACCATTTAGAGTTAGAGTCACTATACTTACTGGCTTATATGAAGTTTAATTAATGAAATGTAACCACTCAGATGGAAAAGTTACACTGCCGTCATGTCTGTACATTGCCTTTTGAGTGAATCACCACAGAACTTTAACCTGTCGCACCATTTTCAAACAAGCTTAAGGAGTTTCTAATAAAAGCAACAAACGAGAGAAACAAAGTAGACAGTATAAAAAAATCTGTTTCAGTGAAAACACAACAAAGTACAGTTCTATCATAAGTAATTTGCTCAGTGTCAGTTCCAGTTGTCCAGATTACCAGATACACACAAATCTTGTAAGAACTTAAATCTCTCAGCGCCACATAAATACAATACTTAATCATCAGAAATTTTCTATATCACTATCATAAGTGTAAATTAGAACCAATCAAGCCTTGCACATTTACTAAACTAGATGGAGTTTTAATTCATTCAACCTGATGTTATACAGGTAACAGTGGAAAATTCATAGCCAAATCCTTCTTCCTCAGCATATGGGTGAAGCATCTTAAAAAGGTGCACCACAAAGTCACATCAGGGGCCTCACACAAATCAAAAATGGTTTCATTTGTGGAACAGAACATCTCAGCAGGGCCTATGGTAAACACACAGGGATAAAAGGATGTAAGTGCTCCTGCAGAGTTACCAGCAGAAGCCATACCTCTATCCACAACATAATGGTCAACAGCCTTTGCCTTGGGATAAACTGCAAGGATGGACAGGGCTTGATCACAGTGCTACAAACACAACGTTCAACTTTTTTATGCAAGACTTACAAATAAAGCAGATTATAATAATCAGTGATTTACTAGAAAAAACAATCTGTAAGAGGGGATAGACAAAAGTATGATGCAAAATTATGGTGGTGGTTGTATCTTTCGGTTTTTCCCGGTTAGGGGTCGCCACAGCGGAACTCCGGTCCGCTAATGATTGGCAGTAAATTCTTATGTACCGACTTGCCAGGCCTGACGCACAACCTTCAACGAAGGTATGCCCATTCACGCAGGTCTCCACACAAAAGACGCTTTAGCTGAGAATCGAACAGGACGTCTTACTGTGTAATTCTGCAAAATCACTGACAACTGAAAGTTATAACTAGAAGCATAAGCCAAGGACTGGCTAACATGTGTTAATTACTATTCTATAAATTGTGTTTCAGGAGTACAATGAAGAAGTTAAATGTAGCAGAGGCTCTGACAGACTACTCCATGGTAAGGGAGCTAAATGACAGTGAACTTTTTAGCTGATGGTATGAGAGTTTCTCTTACAAATACGATCATTCTAAAAGTACTGGTCCAGTGCAAACTATCTGCTAGCCTCTTGGATACATTTTTTCCACTGCAGCTCCAGAAAGTACAGTTGTGTACCTACCATAAATGTAGATGTTCGAGTGTATTCACTGTTGCAGTCATTACAATTGGGTTATCCTGCTGGCAGGCTACCAGCAGTTGGCCTGAATTCCAAAGTCTAGGTCCGGCATTGGTTGCTGTCGCCTCCTCCCTGACGTCAGTATGCCAGGGGTAAAAAAAGATGCAGCTGACGCCATTTTCTTCAGTTTTTCTTGCCCCAGATGTCAGGTGCCCGCAAAAGGATAGGCTAAAAATATGTCAATAAAGCATACGTGCACCAAAGTAAATTATTCTTTCTCTACCAGCAAATATACCACATAGGTTGTATAGAATAGACAAGTACAGATAAGTTCCAGCAAAGATAAGGGGGATGGTGGGTAATCTGGACTGCAACAGTGAATACACTCGAACATCTACATTTATGGTAAGTACACAACTGTACTATGTTCATCATGTTTCACTGTTGCAGTCATTACAATTGGGTTGAATCCCAAAGCTAAAGTTGGGAGGCTGGAGCTAAATAGGATTAGGAGCGGCTATGAGACCCTGCAGAAAGTACAGTTATGTACACCTACCATAAATGTAGATGTTCAAGTGTCTTCATTGTTGCAGTCATGACTGTAGGGTTCTCCCCTGCCGCAGGCAGTCCTCGGTCGGCCAGAATCCCAAAGTCTGGGTCCGGCGTTGGCTGTTCAACCATGCTCCCTGACGTCAGAGCGCCAGGAGTACAAAGCTGACAGCCGACGCCATCTTCTCCAGTTTTTCTTGCCCCAGATGTCAGGAGTCCCAAAATGAAAAAGATCTGCCCTGAAAATGGGCTCCCCAAGCATAATCTGAGGCGTCCGTGGTTAGAATCTGAGTGGCAGGAGGCAGATGGAAGGGTTTTTCCCTTTGTTTAGGGCACATGCCCTGGACCACCAAAGAAATTCCTTTTGAAGGCAAGGAAGGACGGAGATCAGTATGTCTAAACTGTGGCAATGCTGAGACCATACACTTTTTAGGTACCACTGTATTTTCCTCATGTGTAGTCTTGCATATGGTATGAGAAGGATGCAGGAGGCCATGTAACCCAAAGCCTGCAGGAATTTCCTTGCAGATAGTTGAGTTAAAGTTGCCAAGGTTTTGAAAGTTGAAGCCAGCTGTAATTGTTTTTCGGATGTCAGAAATGCCATCTGGGTTGTGGTGTTTAGAAGAGCACCCAGAAAAGTTATCTGTTGTGATGGTGTCAAATTTGACTTTTTTATGTTTACAGAGAATCCCAGGAACTTGAGGAGGTTCTGTACAAATTCTAGATGCTGGAGTAAGACATCCTTGCTGTCTGCCTGAATTAGACAATCGTACAGATAAGGGTAAATTTGAATTTCCTTGAGTCTGCAGTAAGCTACTACTGGAGCCAGGCATTTGGTGAAGACCCTGGGCGCAGTAGACAATCCAAAGGGCAGCAGAGAATTGAAAGTGCCTCGATCCGGCCTTGAACCTGAGGTATTTTCTGCGATCCTGCCTGATGGGAATGTGTAAATATGCCTCCTTTAAATCCAAAGTTACCATCCATGCATCTTTGGACAGCATTGGAAGTAGCTGCTGTAGAGTAAGCATCTTGAATTTTGGAATGTCTAGAAAGGTGTTCAAGACCGACAGATCCAGAATGGGTCTCCATGAGTTTTGCTTCCTGGGGACTAGAAAGAGCCTTGAGTAAAAACCTTTTCCCATCTCTGAAAGTGGAACCAGTTCTATGGCATTCATAGCCAAAAGAGCTTCCACCTGGTTTAAGACCTCCGCCCACTGATGTTTTGGAAGGTCTGGCCATCCGCTTGGCCTTGGCAAGGTATGAAAATGGAATTTGTAACCTCTTAAAACCACATCCAAAACCCACTTGTCTTGGGTTATTTGAGTCCAATTTTGATACAAAAAGAGAGAGTTTTCCTCCGAGAGGGGCTTCCAGGCAAGAAGTTCCTGTAGCCCAACAGAGGGAGTCATTGAGTTTGTTTCCTTTGAGGTTGTGACCTGTCCTCTCCTCCCCTAGGGGTGGAAGCAGTCCACTGTCTTGGTCTATAAGAAGCTTGTGTTTGAGGCCTTCCTCTGGAGCGTCTATATCTACCCCTCTGAGGCCTGTCTGAAGTAGGAAAGGACCAATTTTTTGAAGGCCAATTCCTGCTAAATCTAGGTGGCTGTACTTGTAAGAAATCTTTAACTGTTTGCATGGATTTCGCCTTATTCTCCATCTTTTTAATCACCTCTTCAGCTTTTGATCCAAACAAAACATTATGCTGAACAGGAGCATCCAATAATTTAGCCTTTACTTGTTCAGGCAAATTTTGTTCCTTTAGCCATGCATGCCTTCTAATGACTGTGCCGGAGGCAGCAGCCCTTCAAGAAGCCTCCAAGGCATCAAATCCACAGTGTAAACCATGCTTCCCAACTTGTTCAGTGCAATAAGTCATGTAATTCCTTATCATCTGCACAGGCAGAAATGGAAGTAAGCTTTTGTTTTAAAACAGACAAGAGAAATTGCTGGTATTTCAGCATGTGAAACTGACAGTTTAAAGCCCTAATGGACAAAGTAGCAGAAGTGTACACTTTTTTGCCCCATCTTTCTAAAGATCTGGAATCCTTCTCAGTGGGAATGGGGATTTTAACAGAAGCGGCCTTAACCCCCTTAGGACCCTGAGAAATGGTTTCAGGGTCAGCAGTAGGATTCTTGTATAAAAACTGGTGGGAATCAGGAACCCTATAATATCTGTCTGGCTTAACAGGAGCTGGAGGGAAAGAGTCAGGAGTTAAGTTAGCCTCCGAAAAAGCATCATCCACAATATCCAAAATAGGAGGAATAGCCAGGGGTCTATGTTGGGGAAGAAGAAGAAAATCCCTTAGTCTTTTCTTAGATTCAAAGTACTCCTGTCCTTCCCAGTGAAAATGTTCCCTCATTTCATGCAAAGTTTCCCCAAAAGAGAAATCCTCAGGGGGAGAAGCTGAAGGAATGGATTCCTCAGGATCAGAATCCTCATAAGGAGGGAAAGAATATTCCTGGTCAGAAGAAGAAACTAAAGAAACAGAAGCCTGATCAGAGGAGTCATAATAAACTTCCTGCCTTGGCCTTTTATCTGGAGGGGGATGTGAACCCCTAATCATAGTAAGTAAGTCCTCCGCCATCTTAAGTAACTGTTTGAGACTTGGGTGCCAGATCAGAAGAGGCCTGGGCTGCAGTCTTTGATTTGGAAGGAGTCTTTGCCTTTGTCTTTGGCTTTGCCTTTATTAGAAGCTGAGTAGGCCTGAAAGCCCCTTCGGAAGCCGGTACCTGCACAGCGGCTCCGGACCCATCCGAAGGAGCATTGTCCGAAGGTCCTGCAACAGAAATATTCAAAGGCCTAGTTGGCTCATCGTGGGAGTCCATTTCGGCCATCTGTTCCGAAATGGCTGACGACAGGGGCTGCAAAAGCACCTCACTGACGACAGCCGAACCTGAAGCTGGCACTACTTGTACAACATCGTCTTATTTGGACCTCGGAGGCCTGTCTTTATCCTTGCGTCATTTGTGAACACCTGTAGCCGGAACCGTATCCGATGACATTTTATAATTAAAACGCCTACCGAAGTAATGAAATGCAAAATCGTACCTTCGTTTAATCGTACGTTGACTGAATCTAGCACAAAACTGACGACTAGCTACATCGTGGTCAGGGCCTAAGCAAGGAATACAGTAAGAATGAAAATCCTTATGAGGTATTTGCTTCCCACATGAAATACAATTAACTTTTTCCTGACATCGGACTGGAGCAAGAAAAAAGTTTCCCCAACGGGGTACTTAGCTTTGAGTAGGAGAAGAAAGTCTTCGGACTGAAGTACGTTTATAAAAAATTGTCAGGAGTCAGCCAACCGGCACTTGCGAACTGCTATCACCGCACGGCAAGAAAGACTGGAGAACATGGCGTCGGCTGTCAGCTTTGTACTCCTGGCACTCTGACGTCAGGGAGCATGGCTGAACAGCCGACGCCGGACCCAGACTTTGGGATTCAGGCCGACTGAGGACTGCCTGCCGGCTGGGGAGAAGCCTACAGTCATGACTGCAACAGTGAAACATGATGAACATCAATAATTTCATAATTATGCCAACACCTGAACATATGAGATTTGGATACCTAAACTGAAAGATGAATATTTAGTACAGCACACAATAACAAACTGTAGATTCATTTAAGGACCTGGGTAGACGAGCAATTGAACTAGACTATGCACCGGATAAACAGACTGGGGTAAGAAAATGGAACAGTTTATTTGAACTGAAAGACAATTCATTACTCAATATGGAATTTACCCCAACTACTATGAATATAGAAAAAGGAAATGTAGATAAGCAAAAAGAATTTAATGTTGTCTCCAGAGATTTAGAAAATATACTATACAAATTACACAGACTGATTTGGCAGAGACGACATTTAGAAGCGTGCCTACACTTCAAAGTGATCCCAAAGGGGAAGAGAGTTCTCTGCATGCCCACATACGGAGAAACCCACCCGGAATTACTCAGAAGATGGCAACAGTTGAATCTAGATTTGGGGTTTAATTACATAAAACTCCTTATAGAGTATTTCCTACCTATTGAAAAAGAACTGAATTTGCAAGCCGAAACTTTAATGAAAGAAATCACAGCTAATTTTAAGGGGAAATTTTTTCAACAGAAACTAGATAATATCTATTGCCAGTTATCTGCATATGGAGACAAGTTACAACAAATCAAGACACGCAAACTTCATAGAGACTATACAGATTTTTCTAATAACCAAGTGTTTGCTTGGCCAAGATATCGAGCAACAATGACAACCGAAACTGTCCCTAATACGAGCAGTAATCATTTAGAAGAATGCTCTATTAATGAAAGTAACGTTTATTCTTCATTGAATGACAATTCCACCTTAAAGAATCCAGTTTCTATGACTGACGCATCCACGTCACTCGTAACACCGATGAACATAACAAATCATGATGTTAGAGACACTCCCCCTCCCAACCAACAAGCGCTGGCACAACAGAGTTCTAATATACAGGGCGCGAAACCGAAAATAAAACAAGGTAACTTAGAGGGTTTTTACCCTTACCAATGAAGTTCCAAAAGAATTTCCAGAGCAGATCCAGGAGCAGAGGGCGAACAAAAAGAAAATATTTTGGCGAACAGACGAACCTTGGCAACAGGAACCGAAGAAGAGAATAATGAACCTAGTGTTTAATTTGTCACAACGGACTTTGACTGAGACTGATTGTTTGTTGTTGAATAAAGGCCTTTCGTTTATACCGGCCCAGGTTAGTAACATAAGTGAAATTTTAACTGACCTGCGGCTATTTGTTCGTAATATCACTTTGAAATGTGTTTTTGAAAAGAATAGAACTAAACCTGTGAATCATGATACTAGTGAGATTTATGTTTTTAAAAGGAAGAGTACTTTTACCCCCTCCCCGACACCTGTCACTGAATGCTTCATGAAAGCATGTGAAAAAGATTTTTATAGATATTTTAACATGAAAACGAAAAGGTTATATACTAATATGTCTCATCTAGAATGGGAATCTTTGTATGCGCTACAACGTGATAGTAGTATAATAATTAAACCCGCTGATAAAGGTGGTGGGATTGTGGTGTTAGACAGCTTAACCTACAATACTATAATGCATACCATGCTTAAAGACACAGACACTTATAGTGAAATTAATACTACTGAGCTAACTAAACTCATTTACACAGTACATCATGAACTATACGACTTTCTAATGTGTAGACAGATTGACCATGATCTTTATCTGTATTTTTTAATAGAACAGCCTAAAATCCCATATATTAAGGGATTGCCAAAAATACATAAAGGCATAATACCACCACCTCTACGACCCATCGTTGTTGGAGATGGATGGGTTACAGAAACAATGTCAGTATATATAGAAAGAAAACTTAGACCTATTGTTGATGATATCACATCTATATTAAGAGATACATATCAACTGCTAGATGTACTAGAGAATTTTAAAGAAGGAATCCCAGTTAATTGTCTTTTAATAAGCATGGATATGAAGAATTTATTTACATCTATACCAAACAGCTATGGTTTAGAAGCTATTAGACATATCATTAATGATAGTGGTAGATTTAATACTAATGAACAGATTTTACTGAATGCTATGCTTGAACTTATATTAAACAATAATGTCTTCATGTACGATAATACCTTGTTCCTACAGCAATGGGGAGTAGCCATGGGCACTCCCTGTGCGAATACGTACGCAAATTTAGTGGTTTACTACTGGGAATGCATGCATTTATTCAACCATGAGAATTTCAAAAAGATGTTACTATATAAACGCTTTGTGGATGATATCATAATTTTCTGGAATGGCACATTAGATGAATTTCTAGAATTCGTGGAATATTTAGAATCCACTACCTCTTTCTTCAAGTTCACTATTGAACATTCTATAGCCAAGATAGATTTTTTAGACATCACCATTACAAAGGATGAGGATGGCCTCATACATCATACCATCTTCAGGAAACCATGTTGGAAAAATACATTGTTGGAATATAGTAGCATGCATCCCAGACATATATTTCGCAATATTATAAAAAGCCAATTTATTAGAATTGATAAATTATGTAAGGACAGTGAAGATAGATTCATACAAATATCTAAATTAGAAGAAATGTTTTTAGAGAGAGGATATAATGGGGATTTAATTCATTCAGTAAAACAGTTATTTCAATCATTTCAAACCCCAGCTACACATAGAACAAGGATACAGCAAACCCAAGGGGGATATCGTACTAATAAACAACTAATACCCTTTCAAACTAGATATACTAGTGATAATAGATCCATTATTGATATCATACATAAAAATTGGCATATTCTCCTGACTGATGAAGATGTAAAGAAGTTAGTGGGAGAAAAACCGAGGTTTATATATAGTAATAGTAAGAATTTAAAGAGACTACTATGTATAGAAAAGAATAATGTTAATGACTATAATGAAAGAAATATGATACAAGTAGATCATATGGATAGATTGATCAGATATAATAAGCCAGGGACATATCCATGTAATACATGTAACATGTGTAGCTATATTTCGAAAGATATAAACTTTACACATCCAAAGATGGATGTTATTTTTGAACCAAATTTTAGATCCAGCTGTACCAGCTCTAATTTGATATATTTAGCAAATTGTCAGGACTGTGAGGCATTCTACATAGGAATGACAACTAGATCCTTGAAAGAACGTATATACAATCATATATATGATATTAGGAAGAATGACCAGAAGAATGCTTTAGCTAAACACATTATAAACAACCCTGGTCATAATTTTAAATTTAGAACGTTACAGCTGGTTCATTTAAATAAAAGAAAGGGAGACACTTTCAATGAATTAGAAAGTGTAGAACTAGAATGGATTATTCGTTTTAAAGCACACTACACCCCAGGTTTGAATCAGTACATTAGTATTAGATCAATACTTAAGAGAAGCTTGAAATGAATGATTTAGACATCACAAATAAATTAACTATATCTAGCATAATTCAAAATAACATAATTTTAAATATATATACAATATACATACCCCCTTTTTGGATAACCAGAGTTCTTCTAGGGTCTTTTTATGTTTCTTTTTACACTACAGAAAAATCTTACAATTACAATATTACTATATTATATAGAAGCCTATATGAACTATTATTCATATATTTGTTCATGTTTCATTATTATTTTTTCATGTTTTTTTCTTAGTATATAATATATACATATATATATTTTTTATTCTTTTTAGTTTTTATATATCACAAACATAATATAGATTTTAAAGTAGCTATATACATACTGCTGCTATCCAAACTACTGAAATTTGATTTTGGTTTTTATGTTTTGTTCTTAGTAACTCAAACATATGAAATAAATAACAAAAAAGTAGTTGATTATACCTCCTTCATTTCCTATGAAGTAGTGTTTGTATATAAAAGAGTCCTTAAAAGTTCAATATACATATTTATTTATTCTTATCTTTCTCCAAAATATATTATATAACATATAATTTCATACAAGTCTCATCTACACAATGCCATAGTTACATCTGTATCTATTGAAAGACTGTATTTTTATAAGTGGAACATCAGATGGGATACATCAAGTTTTTCAAACAAATATATTTTTTCATATATGTTCTTAAAAAACTTCAATAAATTATTTATATATATAAAGAGAACAAAATATATTCTTCATATTTATACAAAAAATTTTAAATATTTTAGATATGATATAATATAAGATGATATTTATTCTACATATATATTTTTTGTGTTTTTTATATTTTTATATATATATATAAACTTAACATATTTTTGGTGTTTTTTCCCACATTTTTTATATATTTTCTTACTTATGAATTATGATATAAGTGAACATTAAATAATATAGTAAAAAATTTTAAAATATATAGAAATCTAAACACAAAATAGATCTCATATAGTCTAGTTATTCAGTTAGCATATTTATTATTAACACCATAAGAGAATGATAAATATATAATAATGTGTGTTTTTTAATAGACCCATTACGAACACTTATTTTATACAATATACATACACATACAAGTTTCTATGGGTTTAGTTCTACTTTCATACACGGTTCACTGAGTCACGTTTTAATAGATATGAGTGTCCTTAATATACACCATTTTAATATAGATGCATTCAGACGAGTCGGTCTTGGAAAACATACACTCTTTCATGAAATATATAATATGTATGGATGGAGTGCTACCTCTATTTGTTATTTGTACATTCTCATGAATGATCTGCATGTTGCGTGCTTTTGATTTTTCAACAAATGATATACACATATTCCTTACATCAGCTCCATTTATATTATACCACGAAAGCTTGACCACGATGATTGACATACATAAAGATTTTATTTCATTCTAATATACACCTTACTACTGTATGTCTATACACTTTTTCTGAATGTGATTTTATACATAACGTATTTCAACTTTCAGTTAGAATAGATATAAATGAATGCTCTTTATACAGATATTTTCTACATTAATAGATATATATTTAGCGATATATGTTTTAGGGAATATATGCTGAGCTGTTCTATTTTATATTTTGAGACAGTTACGATCATCTCCGGAAGTGTACTTATATTTTACAACTACTATTTGACTTTTACAACTAGTTTCTGTAATTGATTGTTTAAGTGAATAATTGATGGTGATGATCATCACCTTGTTTTGGTATATAAGGATGAAGTTTTGTTACAATTGATTAGATCTGAAGAAGCGTACAGTCCGTACGTGAAAGCGCTCATCCTTTTTTATGTTTTATTCCGAATAAAGAAGTTGTTTGCTGCATTATCGTGGTGGTCTTCATACTGGTTTGTTCTACCTGGTTTAAGACCTCCGCCCACTGATGTTTTGGAAGGTCTGGCCATCCGCTTGGCCTTGGCAAGGTATGAAAATGGAATTTGTAACCTCTTAAAACCACATCCAAAACCCACTTGTCTTGGGTTATTTGAGTCCAATTTTGATAAAAAAAGAGAGAGTTTTCCTCCGAGAGGGGCTTCCAGGCAAGAAGTTCCTGTAGCCCAACAGAGGGAGTCATTGAGTTTGTTTCCTTTGAGTTTGTGACCTGTCCTCTCCTCCCCTAGGGGTGGAAGCAGTCCACTGTCTTGGTCTATAAGAAGCTTGTGTTTGAGGCCTTCCTCTGGAGCGTCTATATCTACCCCTCTGAGGCCTGTCTGAAGTAGGAAAGGACCAATTTTTTGAAGGCCAATTCCTGCTAAATCTAGGTGGCTGTACTTGTAAGAAATCTTTAACTGTTTGCATGGATTTCACCTTATTCTCCATCTTTTTAATCACCTCTTCAGCTTTTGATCCAAGCAAAACATTATGCTGAACAGGAGCATCCAATAATTTAGCCTTTACTTGTTCAGGCAAATTTTGTTCCTTTAGCCATGCATGCCTTCTAATGACTGTGCTGGAGGCAGCAGCCCTACAAGAAGCCTCCAAGGCATCAAATCCACAGTGTAAACCATGCTTCCCAACTTGTTCAGTGCAATAAGTCATGTAATTCCTTATCATCTGCACAGGCAGAAATGGAAGTAAGCTTTTGTTTTAAAACAGACAAGAGAAATTGCTGGTATTTCAGCATGTGAAACTGACAGTTTAAAGCCCTAATGGACAAAGTAGCAGAAGTGTACACTTTTTTGCCCCATCTTTCTAAGGATCGAGAATCCTTTTCAATAGGAATGGGATTTTTGGCAGAAGCGGCCTTAACTCCCTTAGGACCCTGAGAAATGGTTTCAGGGTCAGCAGAAGGGTTCTTGTATAAAAACTGGTGGGAATCAGGAACCCTGTAATATCTATCAGGCTTAACAGAAGCAGGAGGAAGAGAGTCAGGGGTTAAGTTAGCCTCCGAAAAGGCATCATCCACAATATCCAAAACAGGAGGAATAGCCAGGGGTCTATGTTGGGGAAGAAGAAGAAAATCCCTCAGTCTTTTCTTAGATTCCAAATACTCCTTGTCCTTCCCAGTGGAAATGTTCCCTCATTTCATGTAAAGTTTCCCCAAAAGAGAAATCCTCAGGGGGAGAAGCTGAAGGAATGGATTCCTCAGCATCAGAATCCTCATAAGGAGGGAAAGAATATTCCTGGTCAGAAGAAGAAATTGAGGAAACAGAAGCCTGATCAGAGGAATCATAATAAACATCCTGCCTTGACCTTTTATCTGGAGGGGGATGTGAACCCCTAATCATAGTAAGTAAATCCTCCGCCATCTTGAGTAACTGTTTCTGTGACTTGGGAGCCGGTTCAGAAGAGGCCTGTGTTGCAGTCTTTGATTTAGAAGGAGTCTTTGCCTTTGTCTTTGGCTTTGCCTTTATTAGAAGCTGAGTAGGCCTGAAAACCCCTTCAGAAGCCGGTACCTGCACAGCGGCTCTAGACCCATCTGAAGGAGCATTGTCCGAAGGTCCTGCAATAGAAATATTTAAAGGCCTGGTTGGCTCCCCATGATAGTCCATTTCAGCCATCGGTTCTGAAATGGCAGATGACAGGAGCTGCAAAAGCGCCTCACTGACGACAGCCTAACCTGAAGCTGGCCCCGCTTGTGCGCTATCATCAGATTTGGTCCTCGGAGGCCTGTCTTTATCCTTGCGACATTTGTGAACTCCGGTAGCCAGAACCGTATCCGATGATATTTTGTAGTTAAAGCGCATACCGAAGTAATGAAAAGCAAAATCATACCTTCGCTTAATTTTACGTTGATTGAATCTAGCACAAAACCGACAACTAGCTACGTCGTGGTCAGGGCCTAAGCAAGGAATACAGTAAGAATGAAAATCCTTATGAGGTATTTGCTTCCCACATGAAATACAATTATTAACTTTTTCTGACATCGGAGTGGAGCAAGAAAAAGTTTCTAACGGGGTACTTAGCTTTGAGTGGAGAAGAAAATCTTCGGACTGAAGTTTATCAGGAAAAATCGTCAGGAGTCAGCCGACTGGCACTTGCGAACTGCTATCACCACACGGCAAGAAAGACTAGAGAAGATGGCGTTGGCTGTCAGCTTTGTACTCCTGGCACTCTGACGTCAGGGAGCATGGTTGAACAGCCGACGCTGGACCCAGACTTTGGGATTCTGGCCTACAGAGGACTGTCTGCCGGCAGGGGAGAACCCTACAGTTATGACTGCAACAGTGAAACACGATGAACGTCTGCAGTGGCAAAGCCTGCCCTGGGTTTAGAGTAGAGTGGTAAGTGATAGTGCTTTGCAAAAGTGTGCACTGAGCTCCAGGTTGCAGCCTCTAAAATGTCTTTGGTTGGTACTCCTCTGAGGAAGGCTGCTGAAGCGACTGCTGCTCTGGTTGAATGTGGCCTAATGGCCTTAGGCACGGATTTGCCATGTTGTGAATAGCAGAAACGAATGCAGTGGCCTATCCACTTTGAAATAGTCTGCTTTGAGATAGCCTTTCCTTGTAATCCTGCAGCATATGCTATTAGAAGTTGCTCAGTCTTTCTGAAAGCTTTGGTTCTGTCCAGGTAGAAGCACAGCTGTCTGTGTATGTCCAAAGAATGCAGGAGAAGTCTCTCACCCTTACTCTGTGGGAAGTGAATAGTTTGGTTAAGGGCCACACTGGACACTACCGTAGACATAAATGTTGGGTTTGTCTTCAGAGAAACCCTATCTGGATGGAAAATGATAAAAGGTTCCACAGCCATGAGTGCCTGTAGCTCTGAGACTCGTCTTGCAGAGGTTATTGCTAGGAGCAGAGCTGTTTTCCAAGATAAAAATTTTATATCAGCTGTAGTGGCTGGTTCAAAAGGAGGCAGGGTGAGTTTTTCCAAGACATAATTGAGGTCCCATGCAGGTATTCGTGATCTCCTTGAGGCCTTAGGTTTTTGGCTCCTCGGAGGTACTGCCTTAGTAAAGGCTGAGAAAAAACAGGTGGCTCTGTATTGTAATGAACTGAAATGGCAGAGGCATGAATCTTAATTGATGAAAAGGAGGGGCCTTTGTCCAGCATCTCAGTTAAGTATTGCAAAATCTGAGTAATATTTCGTGTCAATTCCTTGTGCCTGGTCCCAAGCACAGAATCTCTTCCATTTTTCAGCATAAGATTTTCTGGTACTAGGCCTCCTGGCCTCCAAAATAACATCCATTACCGCTTTAGAAAGAGGGGTGTTTTGAATGAGTACATTATCCGCCATGTTGCCAGATTTAAGGTCTTGAGTTGGCTGTGCAGGATCTGACTGTTTTGTTGGGACAGTAAGTGAGGAATTTGAGGTAATGTCCAGGCTGGGCATTGAGACACGTTCCTTAGGATTGGGTACCAGGGCTGGCGGGGCCAGTCTGGTGCAATCAGTATCATTTTTGGCTTCTCTTGTCTGACCTTTAGGAATACCTTGAGGAGGAAGGGCAGTGGAGGAAAGGCATATACTGTTAAGTTTTTCTAGCTGAAAGATAGAGCATCCACTTTCCATGCTTGCTTGTGATAAGTCCCGCAGAATCTCTGTAGTTGGCAGTTGTGAGGGGAGGCAAATAGATCTATGTCTGGGCATCCCCATTTCCTTGTTATTATGCTGAATATTTGCGGATCCAATTTCCACTCATGGGGATCCATGAGGTTTCTGCTTAGTTCGTCTGCCAGAGTATTTATCTTTCCTGGCAGGAATTGTGCCTGCAGATGTACTTGGTAAGTCAATGCTGTGTCCCACAAAGTCATGGCTAGTCTGCAAAGGGGATAGGAATGAGTGCCTCCCTGCTTATGTACCACATGACTGTGGTATTGTCCGTTTTTATCAATAGTTGTCCCGGATGAAGTTGGTCCTTGAAGGCTGTCAGGGAATTCTGAACAGCTAGCATCTCTTTTTGATTGATATGCAGATGCATTTGGCTTGTGGACTATGTGCCCTGAATACATCTTCCTGCCATGTGGGCCCACCAGGCATAATCTGATGCATGTTATTAATGTTTACCTGGCTGTGGGTAAAGTGAATGGCTGTCCCTTGTTGTGGTGATAGGCCTTTGCCCACCATTGAAACTCCTGCTGCAGGCAGGGAATGAGGGTAATTATTGTTTCCAGGCTGTGACAATGTTGAGTCGAAACACTTTTTAGATACCATTGAAGTTTCCTCATATGCAGTCTTGCATATGGAATTAGCAGAATGCAGGATGCCATGAAGCCCAAAGCCTGCAGAATTGTTCTTGCAGATAACTGAGCCTTTGTTGCCAACAGAAAATAAGTAGTCAGTTGCCTTTGTTTGTCTGGCATGAGATAAGCCATCTGGGCAGTTGTATTTAAGCTTGCACCCAGGAATATTATCTCTTGAGAGGGTACAAGTTTTGATTTCTTTTCGTTTACCGTGTACCCTAAGCATGCTAGTAATCTTTTTACAAACGCCAGATGCTGTAGTAGAATGTCCTTGTTCTCTGCTTGAATGAGGCAGTCATCCAAGTAAGGATATATTTGTATGCCTCTGTCTGTAAAATGTAATTACTGGAGCCAGGCATTTTGTGAAGACCCTGGGCACAGTGGATAAGCCAAAGGGCAGTGCAGAGAAAGAACAGTTGTGTACCTACCATAAATGTAGATGTTCGAGTGTATTCACTGTTGCAGTCATTATTCTTGGGTTATCCTGCTGGCGGGCTACCCTCAGTCAGCCAGAATTCCAAAGTCTAGGTCCGGCGTCGGCTGCCGTCGCCTCTTCCCTGACGTCAGTGCACCAGGGGTATAAAAGATGCAGCCGATGCCATTTTCTTCAGTTTTTCTTGTCCCAGATGTCAGGTGCCCCCAAATTGGTAGACTGAAAAAATATGCCAATAAAATGCATGCACAAAAATAACATTTTCTTTATCTGCAAGCAAATACACCAAATAGGTTGTATAGGATAGAGAAGTGTAGATAAGTCCCAGCAAAGAGAAGGGGGGTGGTGGGTGGGTAACCTGGACTGCAACAGTGAATACACTCGAACATCTACATTTATGGTAGGTACACAACTGTACTATGTTAATCGTGTTTCACTGTTGCAGTCATTACTCTTGGGTTGAATCCCAAAGCTGAGGATGGGTGGCTGGGCTAAATAGGATTAGGAGAGGCTATGAGGCCCTGCAGAACTGCAGTGGCAAAGCCTGCTCTGGACTTAGAGTAAAGAGGTAACTGGTAGTGCTTTGTGAAAGTGTGCACTGAACTCCAAGTTGCAGCCTCTAAGATATCTTTGGTTGGTACTCCTCTGAGGAAGGCTGCTGAAGTGGCTGCTGCTCTAGTGGAATGAGGCCTAATGACCTTAGGCACTGATTTGCCATGTTGAGAATAGCAGAAACTGATGCAATGGCCTATCCATTTAGAAATGGTCTGTTTTGAGATAGCCTTTCCTTGTGATCCTGCAGCATATGACACTAAAAGTTGCTCAGTCTTTCTGACAGATTTAGTTCTGTCCAAACAGAAGCGTAACTGCCTGTGTATGTCCAAAGAATGCAGAATTTTCTCACCCTTGTTCTGTGGATTTGGATAAAAGGTAGGCAAGTGAATGGTTTGGCTGAGGACCACACTGGACACCACCTTAGGCATAAATGTAGGATTTGTTCTCAGAGACACCCTGTCTGGATGAAAAATGATAAAAGGTTGCATAGCCATGAGTGCTTGTAACTCCGAGACTCGCCTTGCTGAGGTTATTGCTAGGAGTAGAGCTGTCTTCCAGGATAAGAATTTTATATCTGCTGTTGAAGCTGGCTGGAAAGGAGGCAGTGAGAGTTTTTCCAAAACATAATTCAGGTCCCAGGCCGGAATTGGTGCTCTCCTTGAAGACCTAATGTTTTTGGCCCCTCTGAGGTGCTGCCTTATTAAAGGATGAGAAAAGATAAGTGGTTCCGTATTGTAATGGGCTGAAATGGCAGAGGCATGAATCTTAATTTATGAGAAAGAAAGGCCTTTGTGTTCAGCATCTCAGGTATTGTAAAATATGAGGTATATTTTTTTTACACACGTCAATTCCTTGCTCCTGGCTCCAAGCACAGAATCTCTTCCATTTCTCCGCATAAGATTTACTGGTACTGGGCCTCCTGGCCTCCAAGATAACATCCATAACAGCTTTTGAAAGAGGTGCGTTCTGAATGGTTACATTATCCGCCATGCTGTCAGATTTAAGGTCCCGAGTTGGCTGTGCAGGATCCGACTGTTTTGTTGGGTCAGCAAGTGAGAAGTTTGAGGCAATATCCATGCTGGACCTTGAGACAAGCTCTTTAGGACTGGGTACCAGTGCTGGTGCGGCTAGTCTGGTGCAATCAGTATTCATTTTTGGCTTCTCCTGTCTGACCTTTAGGAGTACCCTGGGAAGGAGAGGCAGTGGAGAAAAGGCATATACGGTTAGGTTTTTCCAGCTGAAGGATAGGACATCCACTTTCCATACTTGCTTGTGATAACTCCATGTGCAAAATCTCTGCAATTGGTAGTTGTGAGGGGAGGCAAATAGATCTATGTCTGGGCATCCCCATTTCCTTATCATCATGTTGAAGACTTGTGGCTCCAGTTTCCATTCGTGGGGATCCATGAGGTTTCTGCTTAGTTCGTCTGCCAAAGTATTTGTTTTTACTGGCAGGAATTGTGCTTGCAGGTGAATTTGAAAAGGCAATGCTGTGTCCCATAAGGTCATTGCTAGTCTGCAGAGGGGGTAGGAATGTGTACCTCCCTGCTCGTTTATGTACCACATGACCGTAGTATTGTCTGTCTTTATTAGTAGCTGTCCTGGATGAAGCAGGTCCTTGAAAGTTGTCAGGACCTTTTGAACAGCTAGCATCTCTTTTTGATTGATGTGAAGATGCATCTGGTTTGCAGGCCATGTGCCCTGAATACATTTTCCTGCTATATGGGCCCCGCAGGGATAATCTGATGCATCCGTTGTTAGTGTCTGTCTGGCTGTGGGTAAACTAAATGGCAGACCCTTGTTGTGATGACAGGCTTCTGCCCACCATCGAAACTCCTGTTGTAGGCAGGGAATGAGTGAAATTACTGTCTCCACGCTGTGGCAATGCTGAGTCCAAACACTTTAGATACCATTGTAGTTTCTAAACCAAAAGACAACGCTGCCTGGTAACAATAAAGGCTGTCCTCCTTGATCTACAGAACTCACTGTAGACACTCGATGGTTGCTGTAGCACTTTATTCCAAACGTAAAAATGACCAGGGTATATATGTATAAAACAACAAGGAAACAACATAAACAACAAATGGTTTTAGTGCGCTTTCATCTCTTAACGTGAGACTTCTTCAGAATCCACACTTTAGAGTTGAAAACTCATTTAAATTTACTATTATAACGTCCCATTGTATATTAGTTGGCACTCGAATCATTTGACCATATACAAAACTCCCAAACAACATAACATTTCGTCACAAGTGGTGTAGCGTAGAAATCAAAAAGTACCTATAATAACATCATGATACCAAGTACATATCACTCAATGGAAAATCTGCAAACTCACCGAATGTACATACAAAGTATAAAATATACAAAATATGTAGAACCTTGTGAACCTGGACATAATCCTTGTCCTTAACATGTAACCTAATCTCCAAAATCTTGTCTTAGTGCTAATAAAAGTTCTATATTTTTCACGTGGGAAGCATAAAATGATCATATGAAAGACACCCCAAACCTAATAAAAATCTATATAAAAAACTATATATATATATATATATATATATATATATATATATACGTGGAAAATAATAAATACCTATATATAAGATAGTACAAAAAAGAGATAGTACAATAGGGGAGAGGGAGGTACAAGAGGTGAACAGGGACATAGTAAAGTACAGTTTTGTACCTACCATAAATGTAGATGTCCGAGAGGTATGCATCTGCAGTCCTAACATATGGGTTGTCCTGCCTCAGGCAGCCCTTCGGTCGGCCGGATTCCAAAGTCTGGGTCTGGCCTCGGCTGATGTCGCACTTCACCCGATGTCATAGCTGCTGTCAATTGGGTATAAAGGCATCAGCCGACGCCATTTTCCTCAGTGTTTCTTGCCCCAGATGCCAGGTGCCCTCTAGGAAGGCTAAATTTGGATAAATGCAAATGATTCCAAACAGTAGAGAGCAAACAAAATAAACATGTATATACATATATACAAACAAATACACCATAATAGATTCCCCCAGCCAGCTACAAGATGGGCAAATACCCTAGGAGTACCACAGAGGGAAGGAGGGTGGGTAATCCTGACTGCAGATGCATACCTCGGACATCTACATTTATGGTAGGTACAAAACTGTACTATGTCCTTCAAGGATGCATCTGCAGTCCAAACATATGGGTAGAATACCATAGCCAAACTGGGGGAGGAGGCACTAAGAAGATTATGGTGTAGTTAAGATCCCTTGCAAAACAGCAGTGGCAAAACCTGCTCAGGATCTGGAGTATAAAGGTAGATTATAATGCTTGGCAAATGTATGCACGGAGCTCCAAGTAGCAGCCTCTAAAATGTCCTTGGTAGCCACTCCTCGTAAGAAAGCTGTAGTAGTGGCTGTAGCCCTTGTGGAGTGAGGTCTGATGTTCTCTGGAGTTGTCTTTCCATGAAATGAGTAACAAAATCTAATGCAATTTCCTATCCATTTTGAGATTGCCTGTTTTGAAATTGCTTTTCCTTCCATTCCTGTTGCATATGCTACCAGAAGCTGTGCAGTTTTTCTATTGTTCTTGGTTCTGTCCAGGTAGTAGCGCAATTGCCTGTGCACGTCCAAGGTATGCAGTAGTCTTTCCCCCCTGTTCTGTGGGTTAGGGAAGAATGTTGGTAGGTGGATTGCTTGGTTCAATGATATCCTGGAGACCACCTTTGGCATAAAAGTAGGGTTAGTTCTCAAGGACACTATCCTGATGGAAGATAAGGAAGGGCTGTACTGCCATTAATGCCTGCAATTCAGATACCCTTCTTGCTGAAGTGATTGCAAGCAGGAAAGCAGTTTTCCAAGATAAGAACTGTAATTCTGCTGTTGCTGCTGGTTCAAAAGGGGGAAGTGTCAACTTTTCTAGCACAAAGTTCAGGTCCCATGTAGGCAAAGGTGGCTTCCTTGGAGGCTTTACATTTTTAATACCTCTTAGAAACTGCCTGAGTAGAGGATGAGAGAAGACTGGAGGATCCATGTTGTACTCTGCTGAAATTGCTGATGCATGAATCTTAATGGAGGAGTAAGACAGTCCATTGTGGAAGAGTTCTGCTAAATATTCCAGGATGTGAGCTATGTTTGCCAATGATACATTTTCTCCTTTTGCTGCACTCCAAATGAGGAATCTTTTCCATTTTGCTGAATAAGTTTTCCTTGTGGAGGGTCTGCGAGCCTCCAGGATAATGTCTTTAACCCTCTGAGATAAATCTGGGTTATTTTGTTTTATGTAAGATTCCAAGCAGCTAGCTGCAGTGTTTTCAAGTTTGGATGCAAGATCTTGAAGTTGTTCTGTGTTGGCAGTAAAGGAACTAGAGGTAGAGGCCATGCGTGTGCTCGAGACATACTCCTCAGTAGTGGGTACCAATGCTGCCTCGGCCAGTCTGGAGCTATCAGGATGATTTTTGGGTGCTCTTCTTTGATCTTCAGTAGCACTTTGTGCATCAAAGGAAGAGGTGGGAATGCATATGCTGTTAGGTTTTCCCAGCTGAAGGATAGGGAGTCCACCTTCCAAGCAAGTGGGTGGTATGTCCTTGTGCAGAATTTTCTCAATTGGTGGTTGTGTGGGGATGCAAACAGGTCTATTTCTGGTAGCCCCCATTTCTTTGTAATGGATTTGAAGATGTCTGGACGCAGCATCCATTCATGGGCATCCAGGGTAGTTCTGCTTAAGGTGTCTGCTAGTATATTTTCTTTTCCTGGTACAAATATAGCCTGGAGCTGAATGTTGAGGTTCAGGGCCACATTCCACAGGTCCATTGCCATCCAGCATAGAGGATATGAATGTGTGCCTCCCTGCTTGTTGATATACCACATAACTATGGTGTTGTCCGTCCTTATCAGCAAATGACCTTGTTGAAGAAACGGTCTGAATGTCTGAATTGCCTGTTTCACTGCCAGCATCTCTTTTTGATTTATGTGTAGGTTCAGCTGGTCTTGTGTCCATAGGCCTTGTATACACCTGTCTACCATGTGTGCCCCCCAACCGAGGTCTGAGGCGTCCGTGGTGATAGTCTGGCTTGAGTGAGGGCTGTGGAAAGGCAGTCCTTTGTTCAACTGACAGGCCTGAGCCCACCACAGGAATTCTTGCTTCAGGCATGGAAGTATTGGAATTTGGGTTTCTAGGCTGTGCTTGTGCTGAGACCATAAATTCCTTAGGTACCATTGCAACTTCCTCATATGTAGTCTGGCATGTGGAATCAATATTATGCAGGATGCCATGTAACCCAGGGCTTGCAGGACTTTCCTTGCTGTAAGCTGTTTCTGCGTTGTTAATGCCATGAAATAGAGTGGTAGTTGCTTTTGCTTTTCTGCTGTGAGAAATGCCATTTGATTTGTTGTGTCCAGTTCTGCACCCAAGAATGTTATCCTTTGGGATGGTACCAGCCTTGACTTTTTTATGTTGACTGTGTATCCCAGGGCTTGCAATAGGTGAATAACCTTTTCCAAATCTTTTGCTAATTTGACCTTGTTATCCGCTTGTATCAGGCAGTCGTCCAGGTATGGATAAATTTGAATTCCCTGAAGCCTGCAATGAGCAATTACTGATGCCAGGCATTTCGTGAATACTCTGGGTGCAGTAGATAAGCCAAAGGGCAATGCTGAGAATTGATAATGCTCTGATCCTGCAAGAAATCTGAGGTATCTTCTGCAATCTGGTCGTATAGGGACATGCAGGTATGCCTCCTTGAGATCTAGAGTCACCAGCCAAGACTCCTTGCCCAGCATGGGAAGAAGTTGCTGTAGGGTCAGCATTTTGAATTTTGGAACAATGAGATATGTGTTCAAAGCGGACAGGTCGAGAATAGGTCTCCATTGGTTTTCTTTTCTTGGCACCAGGAAAAGTCTGGAATAAAATCCTTGTCCTTGTTCCATAGGCAGTACCTTTTCTATAGCTCTCATCCTTAGTAAGTGGTTGATTTGTTCTAGAGCGTTTGTTTTTTGGTTTGGTGGTAGGTTTGGCATTCCTCTCTTCCTTGGTAGAGTATGGAAGTGAAACCTGTAACCTTTGTCTATTGTCTGTAAAATCCATTTGTCTCCTGTAATGTAATGTCAGTTTACTGAAAATAAGGCTAGCTTTCCGCCTAAGGGTGCTTCCAGTTGTTCCCTGGTAGGCGGTATCAGAGCCAAGTCACTGTGACTGTCCTGTGGTAGTGGTAGTAGCTGGGTCTGTGGCAGTACTTCTCTGGTTGTTAGGCTGCCACTGACGTCCCCTGTAGGCACCTCTGGATTGACCTCTGCCTCTTGGGCACCTATTTCTGCCTCTCTGTGCTCTGGTGGTGTCTGGAAAGGACCAATTCTTCGAAGGCCAATTTGTACTAAACCTTGGAGGCTGGACCTGTAAGAAATCCTTGACTGTTTGAACAGATTTTGCTTTTTCTTCCACCTTCTTTAACACTTGCTGTGCAGGGGAGCCAAACAAACTGTGTTTCTCCATGGGAGCATCTAGGAGCTTTGACTTTACATGGTCTGGTAAGGATTGCTCTTTTAACCATGCATGCCTTCTGATCACTGTACCAGTCATAGCTGATCTAAAGGAAGCCTCCAGTGCATCATAGCCGCATTTTAAAGAATGATTACTGACCTGCTGAGTGTTATGTACCAAATCCTGAAGGGACTTACGGTCTATAGGTTCAGGAGAGGATAGTTTTTTATTTAGCTGGTCTAACAAAAATTCCTGGTATTGAATCATGTGGAATTGACAGTTTAAGGCCCTAGCCGAAAGAGTAGCAGAAGTATAAACCTTTTTACCCCATCTCTCTAATGCCCTAGATTCTCTTTCAGAGGGGAGGGGGTTTTTGGCAGAGGCAGTTGCTACAGCTTTGGGGCCCTGTGAAATAGTTTCAGGATCTGCAATAGGAGCCTTATACAAGTGATAATGTGTGTCCGGGACCCTGTAGTATCTGTCGGGCTTAGCAGGGGCCGGGGGAAGAGAGTCAGGGGCAGTACAAGCATCATTAAATGCATCATCCACAACTGTTAGTACTGGAGGAATGGCTAAAGGCCTATGCTGTGGCAAGTGTAAAAAGGTCCTTAGCCTCTTCCTAGAATCTGAAAAATCCTGGCCCTGCCATTGAAATTGCTCTCTCATAGCATGCAAGGTTTCCCCAAAAGAAAATTCCTCAGGAGGAGAGGCAGAAGGAATGGAGTCTTCTGCGTCAGAGTCATAAGGGGAATAAGGGCCTTCTGGAGGATTTGAGTTTTCTGAATCATCAGAGGAATAATCTGAAGAAACTGGCTCAGGGGGCTCTGCTCTAGGCCTCTTCTCTGGAGGGGGATGAGAGGCCCTGTCAGGGTGAGGATGGGATCCCCTGATCAAAGAAATGAGATCCTCTGCCAGGCTGAGCATTTGGGAACTAGAGCTAGGCCTGTGTGAGGGGGTTTTAGCAGGGAAGGCCTTAGAAGATTTAGCTGCTTTAGCCCTAGAAAAAGCCTTGATAGACATGGATGCAGGGGGCCTAGCAGCTCCACGTGCAGGAGTAGATATGTCTAAAGGAATAGTATCTGACAAATCCTGGGTGCCTGCTGCAGCAGGAGAAAATTCAGTAGCAGATTCAGCCATGCTGTGTGAGGCCTCGGCTGTTGGAGGTAAGCTTTCGGCCGAAGGAAGAACCGAGGACTCTGTTTCAGCCAAAACCGATACACTCGCGGTTGGCTTAACTGTGGTTTCGGCCGAAACCGCGGACCGCGAATGTCGGTCTTTTTCCTTACGCTTTTTAGCTAATTGTGAAGTCGGAGTCTCCGACGGCATTTTGTAAGCAAAAGCGGGACCAAAAAACTCCTCCGCAAACTCCGACCGACGTCTAAGTGTCCGTCGGTTGAAGGAAGCACAGGCTAGACAAGCTGCTACGTCGTGGTCTGGGCCTAAGCAAGGAAGGCAGTAAGAGTGGAAATCCTTATGAGGTATTTGTTTCCCACAAGTTAAACAATTATTTACTTTTTCTGACATCGGCTGAGGCAAGAAAGAGTCCCCAACGGGGTACTTAGCTTTTAAGAAGTCTTCGGTAGTAGAAATCTCTGGATCTGACCGACCGGCACTTGCGAACAGCTTCTGCTTCGGGCAGCGCGCGGCAAGAAAGACTGAGGAAAATGGCGTCGGCTGATGCCTTTATACCCAATTGACAGCAGCTATGACATCGGGTGAAGTGCGACATCAGCCGAGGCCAGACCCAGACTTTGGAATCCGGCCGACCGAAGGGCTGCCTGAGGCAGGACAACCCATATGTTAGGACTGCAGATGCATCCTTGAAGGACATCTTTATCAACCACGAATAGAAGTGTCGGATGGAACCGAGGTTTTTAGTCATGACAAACAGTACCCCCTGGGAAAACCATTTATTTGGGGAGGAAACACTTGGGGTGAATATTATAGAAGATTCTTTCAGTGAATCCCGTGAGGAAAACAGTCACAAAATTATATACACACATAATAATTTTAACATTTACAACTACACTGAGGTGGAAGTGATAGAAGTTTTTTTCAAATTACTTACAAAAGGATTCACTTTTGTACCATCAAAAATACCCAGAATAGAAGAGAGAGTCCTGGATATTAAACTTTTTACCAGGAATTTGAATCTAGCAGTAATATTACACGACCAACCGGTCAAACAAGAGAATTTTTTAAAAAAACGAAGTATCTACAACCCCCCCCCCAAGAAACAGGATATTTACAATTTTGAAAAATGTGCTATCAACACTTTAAGAGAAGAATATGGTAAAACGAAGGAGAAAAGGTATAACTTAAGTAAATATATTACATCAGTTAACTAACAACCGAAATATTAGGGTTATGAAACCTGACAAGGGGGGAGGGGTAGTTTTAATGGATCAGTGGGACTATACAAATAGGATGTTAGAAATTTTGAACACTGGCAATAGATACTGCACAATATCCAGGAATTAATTAAATATACTATATCAGAAAAATGACCTTACCTTGGAAGATAATTCTACTACAAGGATTAATTGATGTGGAATTGTATAATTTCTTAAAGGTAGCAAAACCAGTTATTCCTGTAATTTTCGGAATTACGAAAATACATAAGCAGATAGACAACCCTCCCCTGAGACCAATAGTGACATCACAGGGATCCAAGACTCAACCTTTAGCTATTTATGTGGATACAAAATTAAAAAAATTTTCAATTAAAATATCCACATATCTTAGTTGATTCCTGGGATTTCTTGGAAAAATTTAAAACCATTCCATTCAATGTCAACTTTCTGTTTGTGACCATAGATGTAAAAGACTTATTCTCTGTTATTCCCCACAAGGAGGGACTAGAATGATTTGAAAAAATGCTTGTAGAATTTTAAATGTTAAATGCAGATGAATTTAAATTGGTACTGGAGCATATGGAGTTGGGTTTGAAATACAACTTCATATACTTTCAGGGAGAAATATATCACCAGTTGGAAGGGGTGGCGATGGGATCAGCCTGCACCCCCATCTATGCAAATATTATGTTGTACTGGGAACTACAGTATGTGTTCCATTCTAGGTTCCAACAAAACATAAGTGAGATATTACAGGTTTTTGGATTATATTTTTATTGTCTGGGATGGTACACACAAAACCATTAGTGAATTTATGGAGGTCTTTAAACAACAGTACTGGCTTCTTAAAATTTACTTTTGAAAGTAATAAAGATGTGATACACTACTTAGATGTTAGGATAGACAAGGATTATGAAAAGATGAATTATAGATCTAATGTTTATAGAAAAGATTGTCATTCTAATTCATATTTACATTATGAAAGTGACCACCCATATTATATCAAAAAGAATATAGTAAAGGGACAAATGATCAGGGTGTCAAGGATGACATCAGACCCAAACAATTTAATTAAAGTCAATATTGTTCAAAATATGTTTATGGAAAGAGGATATCCAGAGAGAATGGTAGAGAATATTACAAAAGAAATTATAAAGAAGAGACATTGAGTACAAACCACTATTGGTACAAGAAAATGGAGTTTATGCCAAAAAAGAGAATAGGAAGAGATCTTACTATATGCATACTGACAGTGAAAGTAGAGGTTTTGATATCCCACGTTTGGTTTTAACTTACTATGATATAGGATGGATGAAAAGGAGTATTAACGAAGTATGGAACATGTTTAATAGAATACCCACTAGAACACAAATATTTCAACAACAATTAAAATATAGCCTCAGGAGGAATATGAATTTAAAAAATATTTTGGAAAAGCAGAAAAGTGATACAAATCAAGGGGCATGTACCAAAGTTGGTATCCACAAATGTGGAAGATGTGCCCAATGTTCATTTATATAAGGTAAAAAGGAGTTGTATATTCCCAATATTGGTTTAAAGCTGAGGAGTTATTCGTATTCCAGTTGTTATACAAAAGGAGTGGTATATTTGGCATACTGCAAGACCTGTGGGGCATACTACATGGGGAAAACCGAGAGAAATTTGAGAAAGTCGTATTTACGAGCATGTCAGAGATATCAACAAAAAGAATGTGAATAATGCCATATATAGGCATACTTTAAAATGTACCAACATGAACATAAAATTTTGGGTACTGGAGGTGGTCAAGCAGAGAGAGAGGGGTGGAGACTGGGAAACATTTTTGGAATATCGAGAGATGATTTGGCAAATTAGATTGGATTCATGTACTAATTTAAGAATGATCACATTTCCATTAAACCTGCTTTAAAACTGTTGTCCCAGAATCCAAAGAAAAATAGGATGAATGCATAATATATACTTAATATTTTATGATATTTATACTTTTAATAAGTGTTGATACAGGTTCTATTTTAACAATCAATTATTTATTTTATTTTTTTTATTTTACATTTGTTGACCGGGATAGTCCGACTGGATGCATGTCCATTTTCAGCAGAGGCCCGGGGAGAAAAGCTCCAAGGGTAAGCAGATACAGCATTACATATTACAAACAGACTATTTACAGAGATTACATAAGAAAGCAAGTTAAACAAGTTCCACAGGTTACAGTTAATCCTGAGCACAAGTCAGGATTAAATGAAATTACACAGTAAACTGGTTAACAGATTTTTACACATTCTAGAGACAGTTAGCCAGGCTTGATACAATGACATAGCCAGTTAAGTGACAAATGTTGTTTGAGTCTAGTTTTAAATTGACCTAAGGTGGAAAGTAAGGTAATATCAGCTGGAAGAGAGTTCCAGGATCTACTTACAGAGTTTGCAGAGAGAGAATCACTGGCTGTGTTATTAATTTTGCTAGTCTGAATTAGTAGTTTGTTAGAGGATCGAAGCGGTCTAGGATTGTTATAGGGGGTGATAATATTTTTAAGTGCAGGAGTATTGTCCGGATTATAGAGGATTTTATAGGCCATAATCAGCTGGTTATACTGGATTAGGCTGGGTAATTCAAGCCAACCAAGCTGATTTAGATTGATGCAATGATGTGTCCTAAAAGGCAGCCCAATGGCAAACCTGGCAATGTGGTTGTAGTAAATTGAGAGTTTAAGGACAGTCTTGTTCAAATTCCAGAGTAGAGGGGATGCATACCGAAGGGTTGAAAGAAGGTGAGAGCGAGCTATGGCAATTTTAGCTGGAGGGATTAGGAAGGCTTTTATTCTGTAAAGTGACACTAGTTTTTTTTATTGATGGTTTTGATAGTTTGGTTAACATGTAGGTCAAATTTTAGATTATTGTCTATGATGACACCTAATAGTTTTGTAGATGGGTCAGGGGAAATTACTGTGCCATCATTTGATTTTATGGTAAAGGTGAAAGTGGTAGACCTACGTGTTGGTGAAAATAACAGCATTTTAGTTTTTTTGGGATTTTGGATCAGACGATGTTCAGAAAGCCAGTTGTCTATTGTATTAAAGGTGGTCTGGGTAGCTGACCATAACTCTACTGGAGACGTGGCTGAGCAAATCAGAGTAGAGTCATCAGCATATTGGATACAGCTGACTTTTGGGATGACAGTATAAAGGTGGTTAATGAAGATGGAGAACAGCAAAGGCCCTAGTATAGAGCCTTGTGGTACTCCGAGGGTGTTGGGTAGAAGGTTAGAGAGTTTGTTCTGCCAGAGGACAGCCTGCTGTTGACCATTCAGGTAGGATTGAAACCATTGGAGGGCTCCAGTATCTAGACAGAATGTTTGCAGGGTGTGGATTAAAAGTTGGTGATCAACCATATCGAATGCCTTGGAAAGATCCAAAAAGAGGGCTGAGGATATATAATTACTGTTACGATTATGGTTTATGGTGTTAGTAAAGGCTAGGAGGGCTGAAGTAGTGCTGTGATGAGGATGGAAGCCATGCTGAGTGTCTGCCATAAGGCGATTTTGGATTAGGTGGTGCATGAGTTGTCTATGAATACATTTTTCCATAATCTTTGCAAGTGGAGAGAGTATAGCTATTGGCCTATAATTGGAGAATTCAGTAGAGCTGCCTCCTTTGTGAAGTGGGATTACATAGGATATTTTCCAGATGGTGGGAATTTTAGCTTCTACTATGGTTCTATTGATTAGTATTGAGACGGGGTAAGCAATAGCATCAGCTGATTTTTGTAGGTACTCGGCAGGGAGTTGATCAGCAGAAAGTGTAGTGGGTTTTAATTTTTTGATCAAGGTACGGATAAGTGAAGTGGCGACTGGTTGGAAGCTGAATGCAAGTAGGTTTCAAGGGGTGCTACTTTCAGGACCAGGGGAGCTAGGTGGTAGTTGGTTAGCTAGGGCTTGAATTGTCTCAGTAAAGAATTGGTTAAAACTATCAGAAACATCTTCAGGGGTTTTATCAATAGTAGTAGCAGGGATTGGGGTTGAAGTTTGTCCAGGATGTAGATTATTTAAACCTGTCCAAAACTTCTGAGGGTTACTTTGGTTTACTGTCTGTAAATTACAGTAGTATTGTTTTTTGTCTTGTAAAATTGATTTTTTGGTTTCGTTCCTGGATTGCCTGTATTTAATGTGATGTTGAGGGTCTTTAGAAGAACGCCATAAAGCCCATGCTTTGTTTCTAAGGGTAATTTTGAGTTTAGACTCTATAGAAAGCTTAATGATTAATTTATATTTGTATTTTAATTGGTACTGGTAGTGTTTATATTCATTTTCTATAATACACACTATCCTACTATACCAACATGATATTATAATTATTAAACACATTTTTTGTACTATTGTATATATAGGTATTTATTTATTATTTTCCATATATATATATATATATATATATATATATATATATATATATATATATCTATATACAGTTTTTTATATAGATTTTTATTAGGTTTGGGGTGTCTTTCATATGATCATTTTATGCTTCCCATGTGAAAAATATAGAACTTTTATTAGCACTAAGACAAGATTTTGGAGATTAGGTTACATGTTAAGGACAAGGATTATGTCCAGGTTCACAAAGTTCTACATATTTTGTATATTTTATATTTTATACTTTGTATGTACATTCAGTGAGTTTGCAGATTTTCCATTGAGTGAGTTGTACTTGGTATCATGATGTTATTATAGGTACTTTTTGATTTCTACGCTACACCACTTGTGACGAAATGTTATGTTGTTTGGGAGTTTTGTATATGGTCAAATGATTTGAGCGCCAAATAATATCCAATGGGACGCTATGACAGTAAATTTAAATGAGTTTTCAACCCTAAAGTGTGGATTCTGAAGAAGTCTCACGTTAAGAGATGAAAGCGCGCTAAATCCATTTGTTGTTTATGTTGTTTCCTTGTTGTTTTATACATATATACCCTGGTCATTTTTACGTTTGGAATAAAGTGCTACAGCAACCATCAAGTGTCTACAGTGGGTTCTATATATCAAGGAGGACAGCCTTTATTGTTACCAGGCAGCAGCGTCTTTTGGTTTAGAAATTCTTCCACTACGGACCTGTTTGTGTTTACCATTGTAGTTTCCTCATATGCAGTCTGGCATATGGATTTAGTAGAATGCAGGATGCCATGAAACCCAGGGCCTGCAGGATTTTCCCTGCAGATAAGTGGGTTTTTGTTGCCAATTTCTTGAAGTAAGGAGTCAGTTGCTTTTGTTTGTCTGGCGTGAGATAAGCCATCTGGGCAGTTGTATTTAAGTATGCAACCTAGGAATATTCTCTTGAGAGGGCACTAGTTTTGATATTTTTTCGTTTACTGTGTACCCTAGGCCAGTTAGTAATCTTTTTACAAACGCCAGATGCTTTAAAAGAATGTCTTTGGTCTCTGCTTGAATTAGGCAGTTGTCCAAGTAGGGATATAATGTGATTTCCTCTTTGTCTGCAAAACACAATTACTGGTGCCAGGCATTATGTGAAGACCCTGGGTGCAGCAGATAAGCCAAAGGGCAGTGCAGAGAATTGGTAATGCATTGAGCCAGCTATGAATCTGAGGTATCTTCTGCAAGATTGTCTGATTGGGGCATGCAGATATGCCTCTTAGGTCCAAAATTAAAAGCCAAGCCTTCTTGCCCAGCATGGGCAGTAGCTGCTTTAGAGTCAACATCTTGAATTTTGGAACTTCCGGAAACGTATTTAGTATAGATGGCTCCAGTATTCGTCTCCAGGTTCTGTCCTTTCTGGGTACTAGGAAAAGTCTGGAGTAAAATCCTTGCCCCTGCTTTTGTTGTGGTACTTGCTGAATGGCCCTCATGTCCATGAGGGCTGTAATTAGTTTTTGTGCCTCTGCCCATTGATTGTGTGGCAGGGTCTGGCATACCTTTTGACCTTGGTACACTGTGAAAATGGAACCTGTAGCCTTGGGACACTATGTTCAGGACCCATTTGCCTTGGGTAACCATTTGCCAATTTGATGAAAAAAAGTGCTAGTTTTCCCCCTAAGAGGGCTGTCAAAAGAAAAGTGCTTGGATCTGGCAGAGGAAAGTCATTGGGACTGTTTCCTGTAAGGTTGTGATTTGTCTTCTCCAATTTTGGAGGTAGGAGCACCCCATTGTTTAGGCCTGTATGAGCCTTGGGGCTGAGATCTGCCTCTAGGACACATGTATCTGTTTCTTTGTGGTCTGTCTGACACTGGAAAGGACCAATTTTTAGAAGGCCAGTTTCTGCTAAACCTGGGTGTCTGTACCTGTAAGAAATCCTTGATTGTCTGCATGGATTTTGCTTTATCCTCCATTTTTTTTCAACACCTCTTCTGCTTTAGTACCAAACAAAGTATCATGCTGCAATGGTGCATCTAATAATTTTGCTTTAACATGATCAGGCAGATTCTGTTCCTTTAACCAAGCATGCCTTCTAATAGCAGAACCTGTAACAACGGCCCTGCAAGAGGCCCTCCAATGAATCATAACCACATTGCAAAGTATGCTTTCCCACTTGTTCAGCTGCATGCAATAAATCCTGCAACTCCTTGTGCTCTGAACATTCAGTATTTGTCAACAATTTGTTTAAGCAGTGAAATCAAATATTGCTGATATTTAAGCATATGAAACTGACAATTTAAAGCCCTTACAGCCAAGGTAGCAGAAGTACAGACTTTCCTCCCCCCCCCCATCTGTCTAGAGCCCTAGAATCCCTATCAGAGGGGACAGGGTTTTTTGCAGTGGAAGCTTTAACCCCTTTGGGACCTTGAGATATAGTTTCTGGGTCAGCAGTGGGGTTCTTATATAGGAATTTAGGAGAATCCGGAACCCTGTAGTATCTGTCTTGCTTAGCAGGTGCAGGGGGTAAAGAGTCAGGGAACAGGCCGGACTCTGAAAATACATCTACAATGTCTAAAACAGGTGGAATGGCAAGGGGTCTATGCTGAGGAAGTAGCAGAAAGTCTCTGAGCCTTTTCTTAGACTCAGAATAATCTTGGCTTTCCCAGTGGAAATGCTCCCTCATGGTATGCAGGATTTCCCCAAAATAATAATCCTCAGGAGGAGAGGCTGAAGGAATGGATTCTTCAGCATCAGAATCCTCATAGGGAAGCATGGAGTAATCCTTTTCAGAAGAGGAATCAGAGGCAACAGAAACCTGATCAGAAGAATCATACTCTGTCTCTTGCCTAGGCCTCTTATCAGGAGGGGGATGGGAGCCCCTGATCAAAGTAATTAGGTCTTCGGCCATTTTGAGCATCTGTTTTTTAGGCATAGAAGTCTGAGTAGGAGAATGCTGTACTTGTTTCTTTGTCTTTAGAGCTGCTTTAGTCTTTGAAGCTGAAGATGGCTTAATATATAGTTGTGTAGGTCTGAAGACACCCTCAGAAGCCGATGCCTGCTCAGCGGCTCCGGACCCATCTGAGGGAATGATTTCCGAGTGTCCAATACCTTGAATATCCAGAGGCCCAGTCGGCTCAACGTGGGAGTCGGAAGCGGCCTGTGGCTCTGAGGTAGCGGGCGCCAGGGGCTGCGAAAGCGCCTCACTGAGAACCGGTGACTGGCCTAGCAGAGGCCTTGTCGGTTTTGGACCTCGGATGGCTATCCTTTTCCTTGTCCTTGTGTTTTCTGTAAACTCCGGTTGTCGGCGGGTCAGACGGCATTATATAATTAAATCTTCGGCCAAAGTAATGAAATGCAAAATCAAACTGACGCTTAATAGTGCATTGGTTAAATCTAGCACAAAACAGACAGCTAGCAACGTTGTGATCAGGGCCTAGGCAAGGACTACAGTAAGAATGAAAATCCTTATGAGGTATTTGCTTCCCACAAGAAATACAATTGTTAACTTTTTCTGACATCGATCTGGAGCAAGAAAAAAGTTTCCCCAACGGGGTACTTAGCTTTAATGAAGACTTTGGTTCTGAAATTTGGATTTGAAAATCTCAGGAGTCGGCTGACCGGCACTTGCGAACTGCTTTTGCTTCGGGCACCGTGCAGCAAGAAAGACTGAAGAAAATGGAGTCGGCTGCATCTTTTATACCCTTGGCACAATGAAGTCAGGGAAGAGGCGACAGCAACCTACGCCGGACCTAGACTTTGGAATTCTGGCTGACCGAGGGTAGCCTGCCAGCAGGATAACCCAAGAGTAATGACTGCAACAGTGAAACACGATGAATATTTGGTAGTGCATTGAGCCAGCTATGAGTCTGAGGTATCTTCTGCATGATTGATTGGGACATGCAGGTATGCCTCTTTTAGGTCTAAAGTTACAAGCCAAGTCTTCTTGCCCAGCATGGGCAGAAGCTGCTGCAGAGTTAACATTTTGAATTTTGGAATATCCAGGTATGTGTTTAGAATAGATAGGTCCAGTATTGGTCTCCAGGCTTTGTCCTTTCTTGGCACCAAGAACAGTAGAGTAAAATCCTTGTCCCTGCTCTTGCACTGGTACTTGCTGAATGGCCCTCATGTCCATGAGGGATGAAATTTGCTTTTGTGCCTCTGCCCATTGATTTTTTGGCAGGTCTGGCAAACCGTGCACCCTTGGCAGGGTACGAAAGTGAAACTTGTAGCCTTGTGACACTATGTTCAAGACCCACTTGTCCTGGGTTATGTGCCAATTTTGATGAAAAAGTGCTAGTTTTCCCCCTAAAGGTGCTGCCATTAGATAAGTGCTTGGCGCAGGCAGGGGGAAGTCATTGGGACTGTTTCCTGTATGGCTGTGATTTGTCTTCTCCGCTTTTGGAGGTTGAAGCACCCCATTGTTTAGACCTGTATGTGCCTTGGGGCTGGGACCTGCCTCTAGGGTGTCTGTATCTGCCCCTTTGTGGCCTGTATGACACTGGAAAGGACCAATTCTTTGTAGGCCAGTGTCTGCTAAATCTTGGAAGCTGTACCTGTAAGAAATCCTTGACTGTTTGCATAGATTTTGCTTTGTCCTCCATTTCCTTCAACACCTCCTCTGCTTCAACACCAAACAAGGTATCATGCTGTAATGGAGCATCTAATAATTTTGCTTTAACATGATCAGGCAGATTCTGTTCCCATAGCCGGGCTTAGGCATAGGCCAACTAGGCAGCTGCCTAGGGCACCACTGTAGCAGGGGCACATTTTCAGTATTTATCTGATATAGGTAGACCAGGATGGGGGCACCAAGTGGTGTCATGAGGGGCGCAGTGGAGCCCTTTTGCCTAGGGCACCAGTTGACCTAAGGCCACTCCTGTGACTGTTCCTTTAACCAAGCATGCCTCCTGATGACAGAACCCAGAACAGCAGCCCTGCAGGAGGCCTCCAGAGAATCAAAACCACATTGCAAAGTATGCTTTCCAACTTGTTCAGCTGCATGCAATAAATCCTGCATTTCTTTGTTTTCTGCACATTCAGAATTTATCAACATTTTCTGTTTAAGCAGTGACATAATATATTGCTGATATTTAAGCATATGAAACTGACAATTTAAAGCCCTTATAGCCAAGGTAGCAGAAGTGGAAATCTTTTTTCCCCATCTGTCCAGTGCCCTAGAATCCCTGTCAGAGGGGGTAAGCTTTTTTGCAGTGGAAGCCTTGACCCCTTTGGGACCCTGAGAGAGTTTTTCTGGGTCAGCAGCAGGGTTTTTAAAAATAAATTTATGTGAATCAGGAACCCTGTAGTACTTGTCTGGCTTAACAGGAGCTGGAGGCAAGGAGTCAGGAGTCAGACTGGACTCTGAAAAAAGCATCTACAATGTCTAACACAGGAGAAATAGCAAGGGGCCTGTGCTGAGGCAGTAAAAGGAAGTCTCTGAGCCTTTTCTTAGATGCTGAATAATCTTGGCTCTCCCAGTGAAAATGCTCCCTCATGGTATGCAGAGTTTCTTCAAAAGAATAATCCTCAGGAGGAGAGGCTGAAGGGATAGATTCTTCAGCATCAAAATCCTCATAGGGAGGAAGAGAGTATTCCTGATCAGAAGAGGAATCAGATGAAATGGAAACCTGATCCGAAGATTCATATTCTGTCTCTTGCCTAGACCTCTTATCAGGAGGGGGAAGGGAACCTCTGATCAAAGTAATTAGGTCTTCGGCCATTTTGAGCACCTGTTTTTTAGGCATGGAGGCCTGTCCATGGGGCTGCTGTACTAGTTTCTTTGTCTTTAAAGGTGCTTTAGTCTTTGCCTTTGAAGCTGAAGTCGTTTTTACATATAATTGTGTTGGCCTGAAAACACCCTCGGAAGCCAATGCCTGCTCAGTGGCTCCGGACACATCTGAGGGAATAGTTTCCGAGGTTCCAATACCTTGAGTTTCCAGCAGCCTAGTTGGCTCCACGTGGGAGTCGGTAGCGGCCTGCGGCTCTAAAGTAGCGGGCGTCAGGGGCTGCGAAAGCACCTCACTGAGAACCAGCGACTGGCTTAGAAGAAGCCTCATCATGAGTTTTAGACCTCGGATGCTTGTCCTTTTCTTTTTCCTTGCGTTTCTTGTGAATTGCGGTAGTCGGATGGCTATCCGACGACATTGTGTAATTAAATCTTCTGCCAAAATAGTGAAATGCCAAATCGTACCGACGCTTAATAGTGCGTTGGTTAAATCTAGCACAGAACCCACAATTAGCAACGTCGTGGTCAGGGCCTAGGCAAGGAATACAGTAGGAATGAAAGTCCTTATGAGGTATTTGCTTCCCACAAGAAATACAATTAGTAACTTTTTCTGACATCGGTCTGGAGCAAGAAAAAAGTTTCCCCAATGGGGTACTTAGCTTTTAATGAAAACTTCGGATCTGAAATTCCAACACGAAAATCTCAGGAGTCTGCCAACCGGCACTTGCGAACTGCTTTTGCTTCGGGCACCGCGCGGCAAAAAAGACTGAAGAAAATGGCGTCGGCTGCATCTTTTATACCCCTGGCGCACTGACGTCAGGGAGGAGGCAACAGCACCCGACACCGGACCTAGACTTTGGAATTCAGGCCGACTGTGGGTAGCCTGCCAGCAGGATAAGCCAATTGCAATGACTGCAACAGTGAAACACGATGAACATCAAGGATACCAGCATGAACACCTCAACTGCACAGTACACACCAACTGCATGTGTCCTGCTCGCCGATGAGAGTGATTCATGTAGGTTTCCTACAAGACCCAAAGAAATTCACATTACCAAAAACAACCACTTAAACTGAAACTCTCTCACTTTTCTGAATAAAGGCCTTCATGGTGAAAACAAAAACAAAATATGAAGACATCTAATGTATGAAGACTGCGAAGGTGGCCGAAGAGCTAAAATTGTAAAGCAGGAGGCAATACTTGCTTATGCCAAGCAACAGGCCTGATTAGAACACACAAGCACAGATAAAGGCAGGTAAGATTCCTTTGAAGTAGTGCTTCTGTCAAAGCAGTGCACTCGATATGAAACCTAAAAAAAGGTAAATGAGGTCCATCAAAGTTCTAAACAAAGTCCTTTACAACAAGCTTTTGCAGTACCAGCAGTGTAATGCACAAACAAATTAAAATTTATTTCCATATAGAAATTTCAGCAGCATCAATAAAGATACACAATTCAAGTCTCAGTCTTGTATTTTTTTACTTTTATTTTTTTGGGGGGGGGTTTAATGTGATGCATACCAGTTCTAAAAAACCTGCAAATGGCTGAAGATCCAAATAATATACTTCTGCTAAAACTTGCAACTTTTCTGCCGATCTGTTAATCCAGGAGGAGGGCATTACCATGTCATGTTGAAAATCTACATTCAAACTGCATCCTAAAGCACCTGAGGGGGCAGCAAGAGAAGAAAGGACAGAGGAGACAAATACCACATCTCCTTTCCTCATTGGGAGGGATGGGATTTTCTCTGGCAGGGTCACTTTTTGCTGAAGACTACAAGACTAATTGATGGGTGGAAAGCACTGAGTAGCAGAGTTGTGCAGAAGGGCTTATCAAGCAATGTACCAAAACATTAATTTACCTTACCATCCTAGTTACGCTCATAATCAGGTTACAGCACCATATGTCATGTAAGACAGTCCCAGTCAACAAGTCTATTAGCTTAGGGATGATAAATAGGGCTGCACAGCATTAACAGGCAATGGTTCGAGGTTGAAGCTAGAGAACTAGAGCAGATATATGACCCAAGGGGAGGAAGAATTTGGGCTCTTTTTTTAAGTTTTACCATGAAAAAAGGTGTGCGTGTTGGGTAGGCAGGAGTGAGTCCTTGCCCACTTTTCCCCTCTCCTTGCACTTGCATGTAAACATGCCAAATCACAATGGCCACTACCTCTTTTTTTTAGCTTGGTCCTACTGACCTATGATATACCAGATGAAGCAAAGAAATACCCACACTGAGTCAACTGCAATCTGTTTTACCCACACTCAGTCAACTGTAATTTGTTTTACAATTGTACATATTCACTAACCATAATAGTATTGTGCACAGTAACCATATAACTACAGTGCAATAACATTCTTGCATGTATCCAATAACTTAAAGTGCAAACTAAAGTTTGTAACTCTAAAAAGATTTCCTTGCAGAAAGTTCATTATTGCACAATATCTGCAAAACACAAAAGGTATCTACCTGCAATGAATAAATGAACTTCTCCTGGCAAAGCATAAACCTCTAATGCCACTTGTAGAGGGAAAACGACAGAGACAGACAATCTGACATAGTGGCTACTGCCAACTGGCAATGACTTAAGAACCACACCCAAGGCAAGGCAGTTTTGGAAGTGATATGTGGGTACAAGACTGGTTAACTGAATCTCAGTGCAAAACATTTCCAATGATTCACTTCAAAAGGAGAAGGCAGTGACATTTTTCCTTGTCAAGGAGTACAACTTAAAAGATACAGTGAAAAATAACTTTCTGAACCGTAAAAGTGCTTTCAGCTGTACATTTGTTTTTCGTTCAAAGACTGTGAATAAACTGCTTGACACTGGCATCAGCAATGCTACAGTGGAAAACCAGACTGGTGTAATGCCTGCTATGAAGTGCAGATGAAAAGAAGAAATAAATAAACAGCCTCATCCTGACTCACGATTTCAATACAAATACAGTATGAGAAATTGAAAACAGTCTGGCAGGATGAGACAGTTTGGTCCACTCAAGTTCAGGTGCACTGAACTAGTACTGAGCAAAGCATGCTGGTTATTAGTACACTGCAGCTCTGCTAAAATATTGCCAACAAAGGTTGACAGGTTATACCACAGTGTGCTAAGGTTTTAATTTATATTGCTAAATTCAAATCTACAGCAGCAGAGCAGAAAAGGAAATCATATTTTACTGCCTAAAGGAAATCAGGCACAGAATTTCAGTGTAGTTTCTTACCGGTTAAAAACGTATTCCATAATAAGAAAAAGTAAGAGGAGCATTATACCTGAACCTCTGCCTGCTGAAATATCAATCATCCATACACACTGACTGTTTAATCAGGAGATTCACTGTGGGATCACATGATCACAATCACACGCACAATCACACGCACACACACAATCACACGCACACACACAATCACACGCACACACACAATCACACGCACACACACAATCACACACGCACAATCACACACGCACAATCACACACACACAATCACACACACACAATCACACACACACACAATCACACACACACACAATCACACACACACACAATCACACACACACACACAATCACACACACACACAATCACACGCACACACAATCACACACCACAATCCAGTAAAACAAAGGCCCAACCAAATATTAGTTTAACAGTTAGGAGCCTATTTGCCACAAAGGAGTAACATCCACTTCCAAACAACTGAAGCAGTAAAGTGGTGCCTAGGTTCCACCCATGACACCACAATATATGTAACCACCAAAATGCAGAACTGCTGCATGTCTCATTCAAGAAAAACAAACCAATTTTACACCAAAATTGTAATGACCACATAATGTTTTCACAATTCTGAACAACAAAACAGGTGACACTGCATCAGATTTCAACTTTAGCATCATTGCCATAAGCCCCTATCACACATACGAAGCGGACACTGTAAACATTTCTGCAGTTATCTGCCATGAATGTGAAATGTTAAGATACAGCTAACAGATTCCAAACAAATGTTTGCAAGCTTCCATCTGGATAAAGGACACCTACATGTAATGCCCATGATTTAATGATGGCAGCACAGCCTCTCAAAGTTCAGACTGGCCTTATAACTGCTTGGACCTAGAGACATTCTGCCATCAGGTTTAAAAAGATTTTACCACGTCTTCTAAACTCTCACTTTATAGCAAGAGAAGGCAAACACCATGATTCTTTCTGCTTACATCACTAGTCTCAGTCTGAGAATGTGGAAGCGATCAGCATCATAAAATATTTTCCTTTAAAAAGAGTCAATTAAAAATAAATCCAAGTCCTGACAAAGTTCAGAGCACTAAGTTTGCCTTCAGTGTGTGGTTTCACCACAGTCACACAAATGTTAAGATTTCTTTTGTCCTTTTCCATATCTGGAGTCAAGTCCAAGACCTACAATTAATGAAAAAAATATAAAATGATTAGAAGGACTACAATATCATCAGGTTCATTGCATTAAAACAAAAGACAAACTCAAAATGCATTATTTAAGTAGTAAGATGAGACAATGTATATATTCTATAATAGAAGTACTCCTAGAATGATCGAAACACGAGACAAAAAGTACAGTTTTGTACCTACCATAAATGTAGCTGTTCGAGTGCTAATACAGCTGCAGTCATAACAGATGGGTTCTCCTGCCATCAGGCGGGTCCTCGGTCGGCCGAATTCCAAAGTCTAGGTCCGGCGTCAGTTGTCGTCACTTCTTCCCTGACGTCAGTGCGACAGGGGTATAAAAGAACCAGCCGACGCCATTTTCTTCAGTTTTTCTTGCCCCAGATGTCAGGTGCCCCCAGAAGGAAGGCAATACATAAATTTGTGTAATAAAGCAATGCCATATAATCAAAATACAGTAGTGCAAGCAAATACATCATGAATGAATACCCCAATCTGGTTGCATGAGGATATGTTAGCCAATAGGCCTGTCCCAAGAGGGGAAGGAGGGAGGGAAACCTGGACTGCAGCTGTATTAGCACTCTAACATCTACATTTATGGTAGGTACAAAACTGTACTATGTTCATCATGCATACAGCTGCAGTCATAACAGATGGGTAGAATCCCAAAGTTAAAAAAGGGGTGGTAGGCACTAGGTGGAACTAGGAGGAGCCAGAATGCCCTGCAAGACTGCAGTGGCAAAGCCCACTCTAGATTTGGAGTATAGTGGAAGGTGGTAGTGCTTGGAGAAGGTATGCACAGAACTCCAAGGGGCTGCTTCTAAAATACCTTTGGTAGGAACTCCTCTGAGAAAGGCTGCAGAGGTAGCCGTGGCCCTTGTGGAGTGAGATCTGATGCCTGTAGGTACAGTTTTGCCATGAAAAGAATAGCAAAAGCGTATGCAGTGGGCTATCCATTTTGAGATTGTCTGTTTGGAAATTGGCTTTCCTTGAGCTCCTATAGCATAGGACACAGAGCTGTTCTGATTTTCTGAAAGGCTTTGTTCTGTCCAAATAATAACGCAGTTGTCTATGGATGTCCAAGGAATGTAGTAATCTATCCCCTTTGTTTTAAGGATTAGGATAAAAGGAAGGTAAGTGTATGGCCTGATTCAAAGCTACCCTGGATACCACTTTTGGCATAAAGGACGGGTTGGTTCGTAATGAAACTCTGTCCTGATGGAAGATGATAAAAGGCTGCACAGCCATGAGAGCTTGTAGTTCTGAAACTCTACGAACTGAGGTAATAGCCAGAAGGAAAGCTGTTTTCCAGGACAAATATTGCAAATCTGATGAGGCAGCTGGCTCAAAAGGAGGCAAGGTCAGTTTTTCCAGAATGCAATTGAGATCCCAAGCAGGTATTGGTTGTTTCCTTGGGGGTTTTAGATTCTTAGCCCCTCTGAGGAACTGTCTTAAGAGGGGGTGAGAGAATAAGGGTGGATCAGTGTTGTATTCTGCAGAAATGGCTGAGGCATGGATTTTGATGGAGGAGAATGAAAGTCCACTGCTTAGCAGCTCAGCTAGATACTGTAATATTTGAGGTAAATTCAGTTTTCCAGAATCCTGGCCCTTTTTCTCATTCCAGACAAAACCGTTTCCATTTTGCGGAGTAAGCTTTTCTAGTAGACGGCCTTCTGGCCTCCAAAATGACATCCTGCACCTCCTTGGAGAGTAGGGTCTGTTGTGATGCTAAGGAATCTTCCATGCGGCTAGATTGAGTGTTTTTAGCTGACTGTGAAGAGTTTTGAAGCTGTGCTGAGTCAGGAGAAGAGGCATTAGAGGCAGGGTCCATGGTGGGGAATGCGTCAGGCTCCTCAGGAGTGGGTACCAGTGCTGTCTTGGCCAGTCTGGAGCAATGAGAATCATCTTTGGTCTGTCTGCTCTGGTTTTCAATAGAACTTTGGGCAGCAGAGGAAGAGGTGGGAAGGCATAAACTGTCATTGATGTCCAACTGAAAGAGAGTGTCTACTCTCCAGGCCTTTGGATGAAAAATCCTTGAGCAGAATTTTGTCAATTGGTGATTTTTGTGGGAGGCAAAGAAATCTATGTCTGGCCTTCCCCATGCTTGGATTATCTCTGTAAAAACTTGAGGATGCAACTTCCATTAGTGTGGATCTGTCATAGGTTCATAGGTTGGTACTAGGCTATCAGCCCTAGGGCCTATACAAGCCTAGCCATAACAATTCCCTGGCTATTTCTTCCCACATTACTTACTTTCCTGGACCCCTGTCTAGCAGGGCGACTGACGTGATCCCTGGGGTGAAATTCCTTTGTCCCATCCAATCGTCAAGGTTCCTCTTGAAGAGGTCCAAAGAGGCACTTTGCTTGACATGTATGGGCAATCTATTCCAGAGTCTGGGGAGTCTCTGGGTCAGGAACCTATCCCTCCAGCATGTTTTGTTTATTGTGATGACAAGGTTTAGATCCCTTAGGTTGTCTGCCAGCGTGTTTTCCTTGCCTGGCAAGTACTGTGCTTGTAGTTCGATTTGTAAGTCCATGGCCATGTTCCAAAGTGACAAGGCCAGTCTGCATAGGGGGTATGAATGTGTTCCTCCCTGCTTGTTTATGTACCACATTACTGTGGTGTTATCCGTTCTTATCAATAGTTGACCTGGTTGCAGAAGGTCTTTGAAAGCTATAATAGCATTTATTACTGCTAGCATTTTCTTTTGATTGATGTGAAGGTGCTTTTCTTTTTGGGACCATTTGCCATGAATGCACCGATCTGTCATGTGTGCCCCCCAGGCGTAGTCCGAGGCGTCTGTTGTGATGACTTGATTTGCTTGAGGCTTGCTGAATGGGAGACCTGTGTTTGTTTGGCATGCTTGAGCCCACCACAGAAATTCCTTTTGAAGACATGGAATTAGTGGTATTATTGTTTCCAAACTGTGGCTGTGTTGAGACCATAGGTTTTTCAGGTACCATTGAAGTTTCCTCATATGCAGCTTTGCACATGGGATTAGTAAGATGCAAGATGCCATGAATCCCAGAGCCTGCAGGATTTTCCTTGCAGTCAGCCTGGTGCAATTTGCTAGTGAGCTGAAGTATTGAGTTAGTTTCCCCTGCTTCTCTGGCGTGAGGTAGGCCATCTGGGTGTTTGTGTCCAAGTTGGCACCCAGGAAAATTATTTTCCGAGAGGGTATTAGCCTTGATTTCTTTTTGTTGACTGTGTATCCCAGAGAATTCAACAACATTGCTACATAAGCCAGATGTTTCAGAAGAATGTGCTTGCTGCCCGCTTGGATCAGGCAGTCGTCCAAATAGGGGTATATTTGTATCCCTTGAAATCTGCAGTAGGCAATTACTGATGCCAGGCATTTCGTGAATACTCTGGGCGCAGTAGATAAGCCGAAGGGCAATGCAGAGAATTGATAATGGGTTGAACCTGCAAGAAATCTGAGGTATCTTCTGCAATTTTGTCTGATTGGGACATGCAGGTATGCCTCCTTGAGGTCCAATGTTACCAGCCAAGACTCCTTGCCCAGCATGGGAAGAAGCTGCTGTAGAGTGAGCATCTTGAATTTTGGTACGAGTAGAAATGTGTTTAGGATGGATAGGTCCAAAATAGGTCTCCAATCTTTTCCCTTCCTTGGTACCAGGAATAGTCTAGAATAAAAACCTTGACCTTGTTCATGCGTAGGTACCTCTTGAATAGCTTTCATGTCTATGAGATCTGTAATTTGTCTTTGTGCCTCTGCCCTTTGATTGTGTGGCAGGTTTGGCATACCTCTCATTTTTGGAAGGGTGTGAAAATGGAATCTGTAGCCTCTGTTTATAATGTCCAGGATCCATTTGTCTTTTGTGACAATATGCCATTTTTTTGAAAATAATGCCAGTTTTCCGTCTAAGGGTGCTGGCCATTTGAGTCTTGCTTGGCATGCAAAGGGGAAAGTCATTGGGCTTGCTTTCTGAATGGTTGCGAGTTATCCTCAGCACCTCTTTGTGTAGGAGCTTGCCACTGTCTGCCTCTAAACGATCCTTGGGATTGCCCTCTGCCCCTCGGGCACCTGTATCTACCTCTTTGGGGTCTGTCCGTGGCTGGAAAGGACCAATTTTTGGAAGGCCAATTTCAACTGAAACGTGGGGTTTGTACCTGTAGAAAATCTTTCACAGTTTGCATTGATTTAGCCTTTTCCTCCATTTTCCTTAATACCTCCTCAGCATTAGCACCAAATACATCCTTTTGTAGAAGGGCATCTAGTAATTTAGCTTTGACATGATCTGGCAAAGTTTGTTCCTTGAGCCAGGCATGTCTACGTATGACTGATCCTGTAACAGCAGCTCTACATGAGGCCTATAAAGCATCAAAACCACATTGTAAGGTATGTGTACCCACTTGTTCTGCACTATGCATCAAATCCTGCAACGCCTTCAAGCCTGGTTGTTCAGGTTGTGACATTTTACTTTTCAATTGTGATAAAAACTGTTGGTACTTTAGCATATGGAACTGACAGTTTAATGCCCTCATGGTTAAGGTAGCCGAGGTATATACCTTTTTTCCCCACCTTTCTAAGGATCTGGAATCTCTCTCGGAAGGCAATGGATTTTTAGCAGTGGAGGCCTTAATTCCCTTGGGGCCCTGTGAGATGGTTTCTAGGTCAGCAGCATGGCTTTTGTATAGAAATTGGTGTGAGTCAGGAACTCTGTAGCACCTGTCAGGCTTGACTGGGGCTGGAGGTAGAGAATCCGGGTTAAGGCAGGCCTCCGAGTACACATCATCTAGTATGTCCAAGACAGGAGGTATAGCCAGAGGCCTGTGCTGAGGTAGCAAGAGAAATTCCCTAAGCCTTTTCTTGGAATCTGAATAACCTTGGCCTTCCCAGTGGAAGTGTTCTCTTAAGGTATGCAAAGTTTCCTCAAATGAGTAATCCTCTGGGGGGGATACAGAGGGAATGGACTCCTCTGCATCAGAGTCTTTAAAAGGGGAGTAAGAATGTTCCTGATCATCAGAGTGCTCTGAAATAATGGAGCCCTGATCAGAGGAGGGGGATTCTTCCTCCACTCTGGGCCTTTTGTCCGGGGGTTGAGAACCCTGATAAGAGTAATTAAATCCTCAGCCATTTTAAGCATCTGTTTTTTAGGCATGGGGCCTGGAGATGGGCCCTGTGTAGCTTGTCTCTTAGAATGCATGGCTGCTTTAGACTTAGTGAAAGCCTTGATGGAAAATGAAGAGGAAGGTCTAAAGACACCTTGAGAGGAGGTAGGCCTGTCCACATTTTGAGATTCACTGCCAAGAGTGGCTTCAGTATCTGTAGTCGGGGTGTGGGCTGAGGAGCCTGCGACCTCGGGCACAGGAGACACCGCCAATGAAGTGTCGTCGGTAGTCAGGGGCTGCGTAGGCGCCTCGCTGAGAACTGGACCACGTGTAGTCGGCTTTGGCGTGGTGTCGGTAGAGGCCGCGGACCTCGTGTGTCAGTCCTTATCTTTGCGCTTTTTAGACAAAACTGGAGTCAGAGTATCCGACGACATAATATAGTTAAATGTTTTGCCAAAATAATGCTGGGCGAACTCCGCCCAGTTTGTTGAATGTAGCACAAAAGCGACAGACCAAGATGTCGTGGTCTGGGCATAAACAAGGAATACAGAGGGAATGGAAATCCTTATGCGGTATTTGTTTCCCACATGAAATACAATTATTAACTTTGTCTGACATCGGTCTGAGGCAAGAAAAGTTTCCCCAACGGGATACTTCGCTTAATTTCAGGAGCTGGCCGACCGGCACTTGCGAACTGCTTCTGCTTCGGGCACCGCGCGGCAAGGAAGACTGAAGAAAATGGCGTCGGCTGGTTCTTTTATACCCCTGTCGCACTGACGTCAGGGAAGAAGCGACAACAACCGACGCCGGACCTAGACTTTGGAATTCGTCCGACTGAGGACCGGCCTGACGGCAGGAGAACCCATCTGTTATGACTGCAGCTGTATGCTCGAACATCACTTTTCTGACTACCCCTTAAACTGGCAGCATTAAACAAGTAAATGACTATGAAAAGTCATGTTGCACTTGCACAAAAGTTTTGCTTATCTCATTTATACATACAGCCATTTTACACACAGTGATGTCCGATTATTGTAAGATCAATGCGTCAGAAATCTTTCCACTCTATTACAAAATTAAAACTAATAACTCAAAACATTCCGAGAGACTTATAAGGAAGTAAGAATGCATTACTTTCACAGATTTCATGAAGCAAACTAAGAAACACAAAAAGCAAAACAGCAAATGGAAACAGTGTCAGTGGATCAACAGGTAGCACATTCACCTTCAGTGGTGCAAGACCAGGAGACTGGGGACTACATTAAAATCGCAAGGGCTTGGATACATTTTCCAACAATAACACTGTAGAGTAGCAAAAATCGGGTATGTGATACTCCTAAGCATGCTGTCTTTTGGAGGAGATGCTAAACAGACGTCCATCTGCCTGAGCTTTTGGTAACTCGGGTGGACTTAATAGATCCATGAGCACTTAACAAAAAGAGCAAGGCAAGTTCACTGGTGTCCTGGTCAAATTTCCCCTACTCAGAAGAAATACTGCCTTGGGTCATTACTACCACCGGTGAGACCATCTCAGTCAAAGTGTATATATAATTATAAAATATTTTTATATACACCGAGTGGTAACCTCTCTTGTGGGGGTCCACACTCTGATCTCTATATACACTATATACACACAAAACAAAGTACGCAGTGTGTACATATATATATATTTGTATATGTACACATATACTTAAAAAATGTCAGTGTACTGAAATTAAATGAAACACCCAAATAATTAACATTTACAAAGTCAACAACAAAACATCAACTTTGCAAATATCGGCACACTACTACACATACATCAAATTTTTTATTTTGTCGCATACAAAACTTGAACTTAAAATAATACATCATTTTTGCAGGGGCACAAGCCACCCTGCACCCCCACTTTCTGCTAATTATATATACCAACTCAAGATTGCACAATCTCAAGGAAAAGACATACTTCCCTACCCAAGAACTGTGCGATCTCACACATCTGTCGACTATATTCCTGGAGTTCATAAACTCAAATGCCATGGAAAGTACAGTTTTGTACCTACCATAAATGTAGATGTCCGAACTGGATAGCATCTGCAGTCATAACAAGTGGGTTGTCCTGTCGTCAGGCAGCCCTGCAGTCGGCCGGATTCCAAAGTCGGGTCCGCTTCGCTGATGTCGCACTCCACCCGACGTCATCTCTGTTGGTCTTCGGGTATAAAAGCATCAGCCGACGCCATTTTCCTCAGTGTTTCTTGCCCCAGATGCCAGTAGCCCTCTTGCAGGCTAAAATTTGGATAGATGCCAATGTTTCCAAATAGATAGAGGTAAACACAACAATAAGCATATATGTACATATATACAAACAAATACACCATAAAAGACTCCCCAACAGCTAGCTATTAGGAGGGTAAACACCCTAGGAGTACCACAGAGGGAAGGAGGGAGGGTAATCCTGACTGCAGATGCTATCCAGTTCGGACATCTACATTTATGGTAGGTACAAAACTGTACTATGTCCTTCATGGATGCATCTGCAGTCATAACAAGTGGGTAGAATACCATAGCCAACTAGGGAGGAGGATAAAAGTAGATTATGGTGTGTTTAGGATCCCTTGCAGTACAGCAGTGGCAAACCCTGCTCGGGATCTGGAATATAGAGGCAAATTATAATGCTTGGCAAATGTATGCACGGAGGTCCAAGTAGCCGCCTCAATAATGTCTTTGGTTGCCACCTCGTAAGAAGGCTGTGGTAGTGGCTGTTGCCCTTGTAGAATGAGGTCTTATGTTCTGTGGAATTGGTTTTCCATGGAAGGAGTAACAGTATCGTATGCAATTTCCTATCCATTTGGAGATTGTCTGTTTGGAAATAGCTTTTCCTTCCCTTCCTGTTGCATAGGCTACAAAAAGTTGGTCAGTCTTTCTGCTATTTTTTGTTCTGTCCAAGTAGTAGCGTAGCTGTCTATGTACATCCAAGGTATGCAGTATTCTTTCCTCTCTGTTTTGTGGGTTGGGAAAGAAGGTAGGTAGGTGGATTGCCTGGTTTAAAGATACTCTGGATACCACCTTGGGCATAAATGTAGGATTAGTTCTCATGGACACTCTATCTTGGTGGAAGATTAGGAAGGGTTGCACTGCCATTAAGGCCTGTAGTTCTGAAACCCTCCTTGCTGAAGTAATTGCCAGTAGGAAAGCAGTTTTCCATGACAGGTGTTGTAGGTCTGCTGTTGCTGCTGGTTCAAAGGGTGATGGTGTCAACTTTTCTAGCACAAAGTTTAAATCCCAGGCTGGTAATGGTGGTTTCCTTGGAGGTTTTACATTCTTGATTCCTCTGAGGAACTGCCTGAGCAAAGGGTGCTAAAAACAGGTGGATCAAAGCTGTATTCTGCTGAAATAGCGGATGCATGTATCTTGATGGAGGAGTAGGACAGGCCTGGATGAAGAAGTTCGGCCAGATACTCCAGAATGTTAGGCATATCTATGTTTGACACATCTTTTCCTCTTTCGGTACTCCAAATGACAAACCTTTTCCATTTTCCAGCATAGTTCCTTCTTGTTGAAGGTCTGCGTGCTTCAAGAATAATGTCTAACTCTTTGGGAAAGTTCTGGATTAGCTGCTGCTATGTGATGTTCCATGCAGTCAGTTGCAGCGTTTTTAGGTTTGGATGTATGATGCTGTAGTTGTTCTGAGTTAACATCAAAGGCATCAGGGGTATTGGCCACATATTGTTTCGAGACATGCTCTTCAGTAGTGGGTACCAGTGTTGTCTTGGCCAGTTTGGAGCTATCAGGATTATCCTTGGACGTTCTTCCTTGATTTTTTAGTAGTACCTTGTGTATCAAAGGAAGAGGTGGGAATGCATATGCTGTTAGGCCTTTCCAGTTGAAGGAGAGTGTGTCCACTTTCCATGCTAGTGGGTGGAATGTCCTTGTGCAGAATTTTTGAGCTGGTGATTGAGAGGTGATGCGAATAGGTCTATCTGTGGCATTCCCCATTTCTTTGAGATGGTCTTGAAGATGTCCGGGTGCAGCTTCCATTCGTGGGCATCCGGTGGTTCTGCTTAATATGTCTGCTAGAGTATTGTCTTTCCGTACAAACATTGCCTGTAACTGAATGTTGTAGCTGAGTGCCAGGGTCCACAGCTCCAAGGTCATTCTGCATAGGGGTATGAATGAGTGCCTCCCTGTTTGTTGATGTACCACATGACTGTGGTGTTGTCTGTCCTTATCATCAACTGGCCCTCTTTCAGGAATGGTTTGAACTTTTGGATTGCCAGTTTTACTGCCAGCATTTCTTTTAGATTGATGTGCAGGTGAAGTTGATCCTGTGTCCACAATCCTTGCACGCATTTGTCCAGCATGTGGGCCCCGCATCCTAGGTCTGAAGCGACTGTTGTGATGGTCTGGCTTGGTTGACATCTGCGAAAGGGTAGGCCTGGGTTTGACTGGCATGCCTGAGCCCACCATAGGAACTCCTGTTTTAAGCATGGAATTAGTGGGATTTCTGTTTCTAGACTGTGTCTGTGTTGGGACCATAAATTCTTTAGGTACCACTGTAGTTTCCTCATATGTAGTCTGGCAAATGGGACCAAGATTATGCATGATGCCATGAAGCCCAAGGCCTGCAGAAATTTTCTTGCTGTTAACTCGTTCAGTTTTGTTAGTGCCAAGAAGTAAAGAGGAAGTTCTTTTGTTTTTCTGTAGTCAGGAATGCCATTTGTTGTACTGTGTCCAATTCCCAAGAATGTCCTTGTTTGGGATGGTATCAGCCTTGACTTTTGTAAATTGACTGTGTATCCCAGTCCTTGTAGCAAGTAAATGACCCTTTGTAAATCTGTTGTCAGCTTGCTTTTGTTGTCCCCTTGTAGTAGGCAGTCGTCCAGGTATGGGTAAATCTGAATTCCCTGTAGTCTGCAATGGGCGATTACTGATGCCAGGCATTTTGTGAATACTCTGGGCAGTAGATAAGCCAAAGGGCAATGCTGAGAATTGATAGTGCTCTGATCCTGCAAGAAATCTGAGGTATCTTCTGCAGATTGGTCGAATGGGGACGTGCAGGTATGCCTCCTTGAGATCTAGAGTTACCAGCCAAGACTCCTTGCCCAGCATGGGAAGAAGTTGCTGTAGGGTCAGCATTTTGAATTTTGGGACAATGATGTATGTATTTAAGGTGGACAGGTCGAGAATTGGTCTCCAACTTTTTCCTTTCTTGGAACTAGGAATAGTCTGGAATAGAACCCTTTCCTTGTTCTGTTGTTGGCACTCTTTCCACAGCTCTCATGTTTGCTAACTCCATTACCTGGCGTAGAGCCTCTGTTTTTTGATTTGGAGGTAGATTTGGCATTCCTCTTTGACTGGTAAAGTGTGGAAGTGAAACCGTAACCTTGATCTATGGTTTGTAAAATCCACTTGTCTTTTGTTATGTAGTGCCAGTTCTTTGAAAATAAGGTTAACTTTCCGCCTAGAGGAGCTGCTATTTGTTCCCTGGTAGGCGGAGTTAGGATTAAGTCACTGTGGTTGTGCTGATGTAGTGGCAGTGGCTGCGTCTGTGCCTCTGTTGTTACCTTGCCACTGTCGTCCTCTGTAGGCACCTCCTCTGGATTGGTTTCTGCCTCTGGAACGCCTATTCCTGCCCCTTTGAAATTTTGTGGAGTCAGGAAAGGACCAATTTTGGCAGGCCAGTTCCTGCTAAACCTTGGAGGTTGAACCTGCAAGAAATCTTTAACAGTTTGAACAGATTTTGCCTTTTCTTCCATTTTCTTCATAACCTGCTGGGCAGGTGTACCAAACAAACTTGTCTTGTCCATAGGAGCATCTAGCAACTTAGCTTTAACATGATCCGTAAAGCTTGTTCCTTTAGCCATGCATGCCTTCTTATCACTGTGCCTGTCATGGCTGATCTAAATGAAGCCTCCAGTGCATCATAGCCACATTTTAAGGAATGGTTGCTAACCTGTTGTATGTTATTTACCATCTCTAATACATATTTCTTATCAAGAGATTCATCAGTGGTTAGTTTTTAGTTAACTGATCAAGCATAAACTCTTGGTATTGTATCATGTGAAACTGACAGTTTAAAGCTCTAGCTGAGAGAGTAGCTGAAGTGTAGACCTTTTACCCCATCTGTCTAATGACCTTGCTTCCCTTTCAGAAGGAATAGGGTTTTAGCTGTGGTGTGCTACTGCCTTGGGACCCTGGGATATAGTTTCTGGGTCTGCAAGTGGGGCCTTGTAAAGGTGGTGATGAGTATCTGGCACCCTGTAAAATCTGTCTGGTTTGGCAGGGGCTGGGGGTAAAGAATCTGGAGCGGAGCAAACATCATTGAAAGCATCATCCACCACAGAGAGAACAGGAGGTATAGCTAAGGGCCTGTGCTGTGGGAGGTGCAGAAAGGTCCTAAGTCTTTTTCTGGAGTCTGAAAAATCCTGTTGCTGCCATTGGAACTGTTCTCGCATGGCATGCAAGGTTTCCCCAAAGGAGAATTCTTCTGGTGGGGAAGCAGCTGGAATGGATTCTTCAGCATCAGAATCTTCAAAATTGGAGAAGGGAGCCTCTGGCTGGTCAGTAATGTCTGATTCATCAGCAGAATCATCAGAAGACACTGGCTCAGGGGGCTCTGCCCTAGGTCTCTTCTCTGGGGCTGAGAGGCCCTGTCTGGGTGAGATTGAGATCCTCTAATTAAAGAAATTAAATCTTCTGCCAAAGAAAGCATTTGAGAACTAGAAGAGGGCCTGGATGTGGGGGGTTTAACAGGCACTGATTTAGTAGTCTTGGCTGCTTTAGCCCTGGCGAAGGCCTTAATGGACATGGCTGCTGGAGGCCTAGCAGCACCACGTGCTGGGGTAGAGACATCCAAGGGATGGTGTCTGATAAGTCAACCACCGTAGTGGGTAAAATTTCTGAGGTCGATTCAAGAGTTATAGCAGGGGCCTCAGTTGTAAGAATAGGTTCAGCTGTACTTTGATCAGTTTTCTCGGTTTCGGCTGAAACCGAGACACTCGCGGTTTGCTTTAGCATGGTGTGGGCCGAAACCGCGGACCGCGAGTGTCGGTCTTTATCTTTGCGTTTTTGGTAGATTGGGTAGTCGGAGGATCCGACGGCATAATGTACGCAAAATCAGTACCGAAAAACTGTTCTGCAAACTCCGACCGACGCCTAAGCGTCGGTTGAAGGAGGCACAGGCGAACAGGCTGCTACGTGGGCTGGGCCTAAACAAGGCAGACAGTAAGAGTGGAAATCTTTATGAGGTATTTGTTTCCCACAGGTTAAACAATTGTTAACTTTTCTGACATCGGCTGAGGCAAGAAAGAGTCCCCAACGGGTACTTAGCTTTAGAAGTCTTCAAGTAGTATTCGGTAGAAGTAATCTCTGGATCCGACCGACCGGCACTTGCGAACAGCTTCTGCTTGGCCATGCGGCAAGAAAGACTGAGGAAAATGGCGCCGGCTGATGCTTTTATACCGAAGACCAACAGAGATGACGCCGGGTGGAGTGCGACATCAGCGAAGCCGGACCCGGACTTTGGAATCCGGCCGACTGCAGGGCTGCCTGACGACAGGACAACCCACTTGTTATGACTGCAGATGCATCCATGAAGGACATCAACTAGCCACCATCCCCACAAGAGGAGAAAACATACTTGATCTCATCATCACGAACATGGGATCAAAATGTTCAACACCGGAAGTATACCCCTCACTGGTGAGATCAGATCATAAACTAATCTCGCTGGAGGTCCTCATCCCGCCCCCACCTGAAACAAAAAAGACCACAGTGAAAAACTTCTCAAAAGCCGAATTCACACTTCTAAAAACTAGTGTGGTCTCCTTTAAGGCCCCTGAGCCAGTGGTAAACATTACTCAAACCGCTGAATCACTTACAAATGCCTTCTACCAGCACCTACAGGACTGCATGGATCAGGCAATCCCAAACAAAACTAAGACTCTCTGTACCAAAGGCAAGCGTCCAGTCTGGTGGACCCCAGCCATAAACAAGCTCTACAACAAAAGGAGGAAGCTACTACAAGATAGAGCAAAATCCTTGAAAGGTAAGACACCTTTGATCATTATAAGTAAAAACTAAGAGCTCTCATAAAATCATCCAAGGCAAATTTTGAGAGAAAAATCGCCAAGGACTCTAAAGAGAATCATAAGGCCTTCTTTAGCTATGTTAGAAACCTAGGAGGAAACTCCCAGATATGCTCAGAATTAGTTCAAAATGATGTGAAAATTACTGAACCTACACACATTGCCAACATACTGGCTGACAGGTTCAGTGCAAACTCCCTCCCCAAAGGAGAGATATCTATTCCAGAGGATTGTAGCCCCCAAACATCTCCAACGCCTAGGTGAGAACTGCCTCACTAAGGCAAAAACACAGCATCCATGGGACCGGATGGTGTCCCCGTTGTGTGCTTCATGAACTCAACAAGGAATTAAACCCACAGTTAGGACAGCTGTTTAATCTTAGCCTCACCTCAGGATACGAGGAGTGGCGCACGGCGACTGTGGTCCCACTTCATAAGGGCGGTGCCTCCACAGACCCTGGAAATTACCGCCCCATTAGCTTGACAAGCCTTATCTGCAAAGCCATGGAGAGGATCATAATGGAACTCATAAATAAAGACATAGGGAACTTGCAGACTTTGGATCCAACCCAGTTTGGCTTTGTCAAAGGCAGATCCTGCCTCTTAAACTTGGTTGACTTTTTCGAGACAGTCACCAAGGCCATTGATGAGGAAAGGCAGTCCATACAGCCTACCTCGACCTGGCAAAGGCCTTACACAATACCCCACTCAGGTATCATCGAAAAACTCATCAGCTTGAATGTAAACCCATACATCACAAGATGGGTTGCAAACTGGCTAAGTGACAGAACCCACAGGGTCAGAGTTGCTGGAGCCATGTCAGACTCAAAGCCTGTCACAAGTGGTGTCCCACAGGGCTCAGTCCTGGGTCCACTCTTGTTCGGCATCTACTTTTCTGAAGTACAAGCAAACACAGGAGGGTTATGGCTGACAAAGTTTGCAGATGACTGCAAACTGGGCGCCATAGTCGAAAACACATCTGACACAGATATCCTCCAGAAGGGCCCCACAGAAACGGATAACTGGTGCCAGAGCCATGGCCTGAAGTTAAACGCCAAAAAATGCATAGTCATACCCTTCGGGAAAAACAAGGTTACCTCTAGCTACCATATAGGTGGCAATCCACTGAGCACAGCAAAAGTCATCAGAGATCTGGGGACCCAGGTTGACAGTAGCCTTTCGTTTGACACTCATGTTGCTAAAGTAGTTAGGAAAACCTTCTATATCACCCACCTGATCATGAAGGGATTCACATCTAGATCAAGGAGGTCATCATCCCCTGTACTCATCACTCATTAGACCTATGATCGAGTACAATGGCCCGTTTGGAATGTATCTGACCAGACACCTGCTGCAGCTTGAAAGGCCCCAAAAGTTCCTCACCAAAAGGATAAAGGGTCTCAAAAATATGTCTTATGCTGCCCGACTGAAAGAACTCCAGCTCTATTCAGTCTCACACGCTTGCTCAGAGGTGACCTGTGCCTGACATATAAGGCCATGTCAAACCCAGATTTGATGAATATGCTTCACCTCAAAAATCTAGATCCCTCAGAACCACAAGGGCGGGAGACTTAAACCTTGACACGGTTATAAATAGAACGTGCTGGAGGGACAGATTCATCACCCAGAGACTCCGTATGCTGTGGAACAAAATCCCGGTACATGTGAGGCAGAGCACCTCTCTGGCCTTGTTCAAGAGGAATCTTGACCAATGGATGGGAGATTGCAGATATACCCCAGGGATTACTTCAGTGTCACTGCTTGACAGAGGCACAGCAAAATGATAGGCATAGTTTTTATTCAAACTAAAGTGGTGGCGAAAGCCACATAACTATGGGCTAGGCTTATAAATGCCCTTGGGCAGATAGCCTAGTATGAACCTATGAACCTATATGTTTAGTCAACTAAATTTTATCAGCTAAACAGATGTTGACCAATGATGTACAAACACAAAAATTCTGGGGTCTCTCCCCATAGGGAAAGGGCAAAAAAAAGAAAAAATAAAGAAAAGCGACCATCAAAATTACAATTTTGCTGTTAACAATTATAAGGGGAACACTCTCTCTCTCTATGTTATTTTACACAATTGTTGCCCAGGTAAGTTCACTACACACAAGTCACTTTTCAGGGGCAACCTGGGAGAACTGACTGATTATGTCACTTACTCAAAGCCCCACAGAAGGCAAATGAAGGTTAAGCAACTAAATTTTGTATCCCAGGCACAGGCAGCAATTAGAGGACTAAAGCTTTTGAGATGTTAAACTAGCAAAACAGTTTCTGTGATGTCCCCCAAAGTCTAACAAACCCAGTATATCACTATACTGTGTCCAAAACAAATAACGAGGAAACTTCTATGTGTGGAAGATCTAAGATTCCCTAGAGTTCAGGCAAATAATAAAAAACATACTGTGAACATCCAAACTAATAACAGGTGGTAGAAATACTTTCTTTAAAAATTTCCAAAGTATAAATCCACTAATCAAAGCAGGGAATCACAAGCTGGTTCAAGTCAAATCTTCTTTATTAAAAACACACAAACAAGTGATCCGAATAGAAATTGAAAAAAAGAAAGTGTAGAAATTCACCATTCCATTTAAATACCTGTTTTAAAAGCATGGGGTGGCTTAATAGGGCAACTGTGTTATAAGAGAGAGAATTAGCATGTTTACTTGCTAAAAAATCTGCCCCCATAAACCAGTGTGATATTCGACACAGTGCTGCACTACTTCAAACTCTGTGAATCCCAGATATGTTAAAATAAACTAAAAGCTAAACTAAAAATTACACAATTGCTAAAACTTCCTGAAAGCATTTCAGAGTAGTACCAAAAAAAAATGTTAACGAAAGTCTTCAAAATTTCATAGGAATCTTTTCTACCAACATTCAGAAACATTTTAAAAAACATTTTTAACCAACATCGCTTTTATCTAGAAGAACTTCCTCAGGTTTGATGTGAAGTGGGAAAAGTAACTAAAAATTAAATAAGAACAGTGTGAAGATAGGAGGTATTGCCATCTGTGCCAGGGAGAATAGGGCAGTGCATGTGTATCATGCGCCAGCACAGTTAGCTGGATTTTTGTTAATAGTTTTGTCATTTGATTATCACACTGACTTGTACAGATGCTTATGTTAAAAATGTATCAACAGTGTTAATATAACTGATTAAATGTATATGTTTAAACAAAGAATTCTGGAAGAGAAGAATAGAAGTTTTTGAAATTGTTCCATATTTTTTTAAATACTGCAACAGATCTTGGCAGGGTTCTGGATGTGCATTGTGCCAGGGTCAGGTGATCAAATGTGATGTCATTCCATAACCAGCATCGACAGGATGGAACTCACAGCAACTTGCTTTGTTTTCTTTGGAACCTAATATAAGAAAACTATGTCAGTTATCACAGTCAGTTGTTGAGTTCAGTTAGCTGGAAGCTCATCACCTTGCCGATGTAAGCATTTCAGCATCTAATCGTGCCTTGCTATATTAAGTT